>NC_134777.1:23018761-23028761 GCF_046742065.1 Oratosquilla oratoria | reverse complement strand
TTCTCCCCAAGTTCTGTAGGAGAAAGGCCAAACGCAGAGTATGGGATCCAATGTATTTAACGTTTCGCCCAGCAGGACTTCTTCTGAAGAAGCCTTGCTGGACGAAACGTTGAATACATTGGATCCCATACTCTGCGTTTGGCCTCTCTCCTACAGTGCTGTTGCAGTCGTTTCTGCTTTTACTCATTCTCCCCAAGTTATTGGTAATGAGATACAATACCTCTTTCGCGCCTTGGCCTTCAGTCGCAGTTCGTAGCCATGGAAGACCAACCTTGTTACCACAGAGGTATGGGTGAATGTCACTTGCCCGAGTTGTTCGAAGATACTGGACAAGCGTGACGGCTTCAGTGGCGTCTAAGCGCCTCGTGTCAATTTATCTTCACCTTCATTTTTTTTTTTTTTTGCTCTCGCTTGTTTATCATTTTAATTTTTCTTTTGTTTTCTCTTCCTCCTCTTTTGCTTTTCCATGACATTTATAGCTTCACGATAACCAATAACCCAAAACAATTCTTTAAGAAATTATTTTCTCAAAAGAAATACAACACTATTTAATTGTTGATGGCTTTGATTGCTTATATCTCTCTCTTCTCACTCTGTATATATATCTATTGTTTGACTGACAGATTGATGGATTGATTTGTTTACTTATAAGATTAATTCTGTTTATATTATTTTGTTTATTTATATGTTTATTTATCAAAACACTTCATTTAACAATTCATTGATCTCATGCCTCCTCCACAAATTGCTTATATGCTTATATGTCTATCTGTTCATTGCTTTATCTATATATTAAGTTTTTTTCTGATTCTCAAGGTTAATACTTCATGTCTGGGTTATGAGAAGATCCCATTCTATGATTCTAAGACGTTCTTATATATACGTAAATGCATACATACATACATACATACATGCATACATACATACATACATACATACATACATACATACATACATACATACATACATACATACATACATGCATGCATGCATGCACACATGCATACATGCATACATACATACATACATACATACATACATATATACATACATACATACATACATACATACATACATACATACATGCATACATGCATACATACATGCATACATGCATACATACATACATACATACATACATACATACATACATACATACATACATACATACATACATACATACATACATACAAACATACATACACACATACATACATACATACATACATACATACATACATACATACATACATACATACATACATACATACATACATACATACATACATACAAACATACATAGAAAATTAAAATTGAATAGGTTAGAACTATATCTCTAAGTGCTATCCATTCCAATCACTGATACACAGGAATGATGGTGTTAAATTCTGGACAAACCATAAATCAAACGTATGTGTTCATCCCCATCCCAGCCAAGTCATATTTGATCTTAAGTAAGCAGAATTAAATGATGCATGAAAAAGTTCGTATTTATTTATAAGGAGCCTTCACTCGCAAACAATATTTATTGATATTAATCAAATTTTGCTAATAAAGCTCACCGTTTGAAAATTATTATTGATGACAGGTAAGAAGAGACGGCACTTAGCAATAAAATACTGATTATATGAATATTTAAATATACATATATATATATATGTATATACATATATACATATACATATATATGTATATATATATATGCATATATATACATATTTATATATATATATATATATATATATATATGTATATACTGTATATCTATATACATACATATATATATATATATATATATATATATATATATATATATATATATAACAAAGGATTACAAAGGATTTACAAAGGATTACAAAGGCGGATGATGCCGACAGGAGACCTTTTGGCTCATATCTAGGTCGGATGCGAAAAAATCATAATAATAATAAAATAATAAATAAAAACTATAGTAATGTAAATAAAAAATAAAATACATAAATAAATGCATAGGTATAGTTAAATAATAAACAAACAGGTAAATAGCAAATAATAATAAACTGACATATAACTAATGATAAATGAAAATCAAACAGACAAATGATAACAAAACAAAAACAAATAATATAAAATAAATTGTAATCATTACAGCATCTGTGTGTGTGTGTGTGTGTGTGTGTGTGTGTGTGTGTGTGTGTGTGTGTGTGTGTGTGTGTGTGTGTGTGTGTGTGTGTGTGTGTGTGTGTGTGTGTGTGTGTGTGTGTGTGTGTGTGTGTGTGTGTGTGTGTGTGTGTGTGTGAGTGTGTGTGTGTGTGTGTGTGTGTTTGTGTTTGTGCGCATGTATATATATTTTCTTTTTTCTTCTTCTTTCTTTTTTCTATTAAATAATACAGCATACTCAGCGTTAGTGATCTATCTTTATATTTTCTCACTATTTTCTTCTCCGTAGGAAAAAAGGGAAAATACTATAATACCAAATGAATTCATGATAAGTTTGGATATAAAGCAAAAATATCTTACAACGTTTTGACTAGACTTTAGACATCTTCTGGTAATCTCATTCAAGAGTTTTTTTTATTATCTTTAGGATTTCGAGCTGTTCCTCTCCTTCAGCGTTTACGAAGATTTCATCTACGTATCTGAAGTACATATTTGGTCTCGGATCTACTGCACGAAGACCTGAATTATCAACGTGGCGCATGTATTCGTGGGCTAATAGAACACTTAGGGGGCTGCCCATAGGTACACCATCGATTTGAAAATATATTTTGCCTGAGGGGCATCTGAAGGGTGCTTCTTTTGTGCAGATAACTACACACTCTTACCAGCTAGCGAACGGACTCGACGACTTCATCATTCCGTATATTCCTGGTTTCCATACCCTCTGATTTATGGATGAATTTGTAAATATTATTAGGAATACAACCCCTCAAGGTATTTTCGCTTTCCTCGATGCGGAAAGTTTATACTCAAATCTTTGCGTGAAGGAAACTATTCAGCGCATAAAAAAGAGAGAGAAAATCTTAAAAGACATCATACATAAGAAGTGCAAACCAAAGAAGCCAGAGGACACCCTGAAATTAATCACATATTATCGTAACCCAAGAACATCGTCTTTCGCTATGCAAAACAATTTGGTAAAGGAGAAATTAAAACAAAGTAGTGTTGTGTACAAATACTCATGTACTTTAAACGAAGTCGTTGCACTTTGTACTGAAGAGCATACTGTCCACACAACTCAGACTTTGTCACAAAGGTTCACATACCCCATGCAAACGTACACATGACAAATATGTCTTAGGGCCTGAATAATAAACTATAATGATGGCTATGAGCAGCAATAAACGAAAACTAAAGGGCTTGGATTTGAGTTATTTGGAGCACCTGAAGAGCATATTGTCCACACAACTCAGACTTTGTCGCAAAGGCTCACATACTACATTCATACGTACACATTACAAATATGTCACGGAAGGACCTGAATGATAAAATATAATAATGGCTATGAGCAGCAATAAACGAAAATTAAAAGGCTTGGACTCCGTGTTGATTAGGTATCATCTACCAGAAATAAATATTCAACAAAACATATGTGAAACATTTGAGTTATTTGGGGCACCCCACGGAGCGCCAAGGAGAAACCAAAACAACAACTCCCGCACGAGAACATCTCTTCTGATGACTCATGTTGTGGTATATAAAATCAGTTATACAACTTTGAAATTAAATTTTACCAGAAGATGCCTAAAGAAAAGGCGAAACGTCGTAAAGGATCTGTTTGTTTTATATACAAATATACAATGGATTAATTTGTTAATATAGTATTTCCCTTCCTCCTACAGAGAAGAAAATAGCAGGAAGGATAGAAAGTATAAAAAAGTATATCACTAACGACAAGTTTGCTATATCATTAATTAAAAAATGCATTCAAGAAAATTTGTTCACCAAATTTACTAATATATATATATATATATATATATATATATATATATGTATACACACACACACACACACACACACACACACACACACACACACACACACACACACACACACACACACACACACACACACACACACACACACACACACACACACACACACACACACACACACACACACACACACACATATATATATATATATATATATATCTATATTATGTATATTTATATATATATATATATATATATATACATACATTTTAGCAACCATAATACACTTTATATATATATATATATATATATATATATATATATATATATATATATACAGTCTATATATATATAGATGGAGGTGCTATGATAAGAGGGAGGATGGAAGGGTGTGGTGTGTATTCAGGGATGGAATGGGTGGGAATGATTTTATGCCTTTTCCTTTTTGGCTACCTCCCTTGTAAGGGGGAAAAGCCTTGGTATATGTATGTATATATATATATATATATATATATATATATATATATATATATATGTATATATATACATATATATATTTATATATATACATATATATATATATATATAAACCAGAATTTATGTATATATGTATGTATATATATTGGTGGCATGGAGAGAACAATTTTATTAATCTTGAATCTATAAAAGAAATATCTTTCACCTTCCCTTGATGCTGTTCCTCTCCACTGTTTCTGTTTATTTTCTCTTAATTCTTTCGATATTGAGTGGGTATCAGTGAAATTGATAAAAATGCCCTGGTGGCAGCCAAAAAAAATATAACGCCTAATAGAGAAGGGTTTAATTGAGAGTCACCATAAGCCCTCCGCTACCAAGTGGTTTGCCATGGTGATAAATATAATGGTGTGACGTCAGCAGAAATAGAATGAAAAAGTGCCACTAGGTACGGAAGGGATTGTTGAAGTTATACATACTGAATATTTTAAAGCTTTGTACAGGGTATGCGAATAATGTTACATATAAATACATTTTATAATATAAGGGCTATCCTTGTATGTGACACAATATCTACAATATATAGTTTTGGTTATAATTGACATACATAATTGTTTGACCAAGATTACAAATTCTATTATACAACAATGGTATATGCGTTAAGGGGACACTGCAGTAGTGGCGTGTTGCCACAGGATTACTCTTTGTCTCTCTGGGTCCCAGTTACGCAGTTCTTTCAATTGGTATGTCTTACCAAGCACACAGAACAAAGATAGCAACTAAGAACCTCTTGCCATAAGCTCCTTGTCTTTTTAGGACTCACCCCCGGATTTTCTTTTCTCACCTCTTTCTGTTTCCCCTGTCTTCTTCCTCATTTTCTTTTTCTTTGTCTCTTTCTTATTTTTTCATTTCTCCTCAGTTTACCTCCTCCTCTCCAGATCTCTTTTCTTTTTCGTTCATGTTTCCTTTTCTCTTTAAGTATAATTTCTTATATATCTAATGAATTCATCTTTCCACTTCACTACTTCCCCCCACACTCACTCTTTAGTAGTGAGAAAGGATGTCAGTGTTTGTCAGGGTAAACATACACAATGTCGAATATTCGGATCTAATGAATCGAAGTTGGTTCAAACCAATGACGGGGCTTAGGGTTCTTTTCAGCTGACTAAAACTGTTTGACATCAGTCAGGATAAAATGCAAACTGGACGGGATTTTTCCCAAAAGGAATACTTGTCCCCCATAACTCCTCCCTCTATCCTCAGACATGAATACCCCTCCTTCCTTTTGTCTCCTATTCCCCCCCACTCGTCTCCTCCCTAACTCCCTCCTCCCTAACTCCCTCCCTCTTCTTCACCACTCTCCTTCAATTTCCACCCTTTCAGAGCTCGTCGTAGGCTCAACTCTAAAGGACGATCAAGGCTCGTCTTTCGGTTGCTCCCGAGGCTTTGTTGTGATCTGATGTCGCTTATTGTCTCCACTCAGTAGACGTCTATCAGCCATCCTACACAACGACCTCGTTAGCCCCTTTGGATTTTGTGTTGTCTTATACTGCACGATTCGAATCAGTTGATTAAGGATGTTACTGTACTGCTGGATTTCCGATCATAATAATATATCATGCCGACGCGGTGACGTACAGTACTTAAATAATAATTATATTTCAGCTGATGACAAATAACCTTGTGCAGATGTGGTGATTTTCCCTTTGGATTTTGTTTTGTCTAATACTGCACGATTTGAATCAGTTGATTAAGAGTGTTACTGAACTGCTGGATTTCCGATCATAATAATATATCATGCCGACACGGTGACGTACAGTACTTTAAAATAATCATTATACTTCAGCTGATGACAAATAACCTTGTGAGGGACTATATCCTGAAAGGAATTTCAATCGATCGAGACCCCTGTAATCAAGACCTTGTAAGAGGTATTGAATGTATAATTTATGCAGTTAATGTAATAAGAATTTTAGTGATATTCCTATGAACCAAATCATTCGGAGATCAATCTCTACTCAATAAAGGATACTGGTCACTTTCAACTTCTACTATACCTCCGTTCTACTACATTCCTTAAGTCTGTCTTTTACCAAATCTATGACTCCATCACCTCTACCCAACATTATCCCATAGGATAGAAACGCTGGTTATTGACGATAAAATCCTAATGTCCTATAGGCAGGAGTCCGCTTTCTCATCTGCACAAAATCGACCATAACAAAAGTAATAAAGCACGTCACCGAGTTCGAGAAGTTCAGAAGTCTCACATTAAATGATGTACCGTACATACGCCCATCGTCATGGTTGTAATAAAACAGCATATGGAATGAGCATCGCGGGGCGGTCAGTGTCTACCCCTCCCCATGAACACAAAAAGTTCATGTCAGATCTTCAACGATAATTAATTACTGAACACTGTCACTTACCCTGATTCTTCTAGTACATAAGGCAAATGCGATGACCTCAGTTGGACTTCAATGCCGTCTGGCATATGTTACACATGAATTGACTTCACGTTGTGGAGGCATAGGAGGCTGCCTAGGCTGTTTTACTGGCCTCCATGGTTCCGGAGGCAGTTGTGGGCCGTATATGGACATAAAGGGTCATAGGAGGAATACAACTGATGGTAATGATGATAAGAGAAGCAGCTGCTAGAGTAGGGTTCCACTCTTCGCTACGGTGAAGCTCTTTGATGATTTTGTTCTGAGTAACTCAAATGTCGACTTTATTCATAGTGGGAATCCGTACTGAAATAGTATGTGTTTGTGTGATTGTGTCTGCGTGTGTGTGTGCATACTGTGTGTGTGTGTGTGTGTGTGTGTGTGTGTGTGTGTGTGTGTGTGTGTGTGTGTGTGTGTGTGTGTGTGTGTGTGTGTGTGCATGTTGTGTGTGTGTGTCTTTGTGTGTGTGTGTGTGTGTGTGTGTGTGTGTGTGTGTACGTGTGTGCCAACATACATGCCTACGTCTACATTATCCACGCAAAAGATTAATAATATCATCTGATAAGAGGACAACAACTTTTAAATTCTAAGTGTGGAATTACTTGATGGATGTCAGCTGTCCGTCTATTTTGTAGAATATCTTAGATGAGAGTGGACTTGGACTCTTGTTTATTCCATATTCATAATTTCGCTAATCTGAGCGCTGTTTTACCTTGCACCTGCATATTGATTTTCAAAGTTTGACTCTTAAAACTTTAAAGAAATCGGCGAAATGATAGCGCGTTACTTGCCGACTCTTGTCGGCGAATCTATGAGAACACCATTCACAGTTATTTCACCAATCATTCAGTTAAACTCTCTCCATACGTGCATGTGTATCCCTGGATCTAATTAAAAAAAACACGTAAACTCTCCTCGTGAATGTAAATGACAATAATTCTATCTGTCTTGTATGTATACATATATTAGCAACCGACCTGCTGAGACCCTTTGACGTCCGTTCCTCTCCCCGGAAGAGTCCTCGTGAATTACGTCGCCTTGTCGAGGAGGGTCAGTGGCCAAGATTTACGGAGGAAAGTTTTGGGAAAACGTTACCATATTTGAATACCAAATCATTGATTTACCTTTCTCCATGATGAATCGTCGACGGGGAATCGGCACCACAGAGGAGGCACCGCTGTGCAATGATTAATTATTACGCGCACATAATGTACTTTTAAGCCTTCAGCACGGAAACGTTCCTTAAACTGAATAAAGTCGCTTTGGTGTTGATAATCCACGGAGGCGCCTCCTTGACTGAACAAAATTACCTGGCAAAATACTTGATAAATGCATAGAACGCACTGCCGTAATGAAGAGGGATCGTGTATCAATAAATCTGTTCACTAGTTGTTGCAGACTGCAAGAGAATATATCTATTTGTGCTGCAGAGGTCTGGACACTCAAATTGTCGTTTCTATACCTTTAACCAATTGGTTATTCTACATTTTATTGAATATATAAAGTTGCTTTCATCTTCAGATGGATTTACTAGAATATTTTCACCGAAGTCAATTCTCGTCAGTACAAGAACATAATCACCAAAGTCACTTCTCGTCAGAGATGTAAGATTCTTAAGAAAACTTACCTATTGTGACGCGAATTTCAGAAAATGGTACAATCTATCTTGAAGAATTTTGAACATTACTCATTCCCTAACTTGGCTAGAAGGAAGTGAATATGTTTCTTTAGCGGCATATGTATTCTCCTATGAAATTTTCATGAAAGTAGCAGTTGCCGACAAGACTAACGAGTTTAAACACCAGTTGAGGACGGAGCCTTTATTTGTACGACGCGACGTTTCGCTTATTACAGCTTTTTGAAGTACTTGACAAAGCTGTAATAAGCAAAACGTCGTACAAATAAAGGCTCCGCCCTCAACTGGTGTTTAAACTCGTTAGTCTCCTATGAAAGCAATCCAACAAAAGACATACTTGTAGATAAATACAATAACGATAGCAACGGCTCCATTGGCGGGCGTCGACGACCTTCCCGACGAGCACAAGAAAGGGGAACAAAACCCATAAACTACCTCGATAATACTCGAAGACAAGTCGACTGCGGCAGCAAGACCGATGACGCCAGGAAGCCATTTGAGGCAACACTTCTGTGAACAGTAATATGAATAACGAGTGGAACGAGGACAATTATGATCAATAACGTTGAGTAGGCGACTCCACATGGCAGTTATTAGGGGAACAACATCTACACCTTCATTTATCTTAGTAATATGTTTCAGCCACCTCGTTCATGCGTTCACTTGCGTGTAAATAATGTACCAAAGAAAGACAAAATTGGGAAAATGCTGGAACACTTGGAGAGAAGATGGAGAGAACATGTCTATGATAGTTCAGACACGTGGAGAGAATGGAGTAGGACAGATTGGCAAAGAGTGTATGAAACAAAAATAACCAAAGAAAGACAGGTGAGAACCAAAGAAAGAGATGGAGGTAGAGCGAAAAAAGAGCGAGTGGAGAGAACGAGATGAAGAAAAGAGAATGCAGAAAGCTTAACAGAGAAGAGAAAAGAATGGAGAAGAGGGTACAAGAGAGGAGGAAGGAAAGAAGACAGGACTAACAGGAACAAGGGGAAGGCGGATAAAGAAGAGAAACTGAGGCTGTGTAGATATGAAGGTGAATAGCACATGCATAAACATACAAATGTATAATGACCATAGGTATGAAGGTATTTGAATATTGTATGGTGTCATCATAGATCGTATACATGCATTATATACGTGTGTGTATGTGTGTGTGTTTGTGTGTGTGTATGTGTGTGTGCATTTGTGCATGTGTGCGTGTGTGTATGCGTTTTATTAAACATTTTCTTAGATTACTTGCTCGACTCGTGATCAACAGCTATTATTCAATGAATGAGAGCTCGTAACCCATATTGTTACATCTATGGGTAATGCTGTGATCTTGCCCACACATACACACCCACAAACACACATACATATACAAACACATATACATGCACACACACATACACAAACATGCATGTACACATGCACACACATGCACGCGCACACACACACACACACACACACACACACACACACACACACACACACACACACACACACACACACACACACACACACACACACACACACACACACACACACAC
>NC_134777.1:22998761-23013761 GCF_046742065.1 Oratosquilla oratoria | reverse complement strand
TTCCCATTTATCGTTACTTTAATTATTTCAGTCATCTCCGTGTTTATTATTGCCCACGCCATTACGGTCAGCGTCCCCTGCCGACTTATAAATCATTACTCATCTCACTGTTATTACCATCTCTTTAATCGGTTACTCGTGTCTGTTTCAATATATCTCTCAGGTCATTAGTGTCATCGGCTGGAGTCACCACCACCGCCACACCCACCGCCACCACAGCCACCGCCACCGCCACCGCCACCGCCACCGCCACCGCCACCGCCACCGCCACCGCCACCACAACTATAGTTGTCACAGATTATAACAACAGCGGCACCAGTAGTAACAACAATAGCAATAACAATAACAATAACAATAACAATATAATAACAATAACAATAACAATAACAATAACAATAACAATAACAATAACAATAACAATAACAATAACAATAACAATAACAATAACAATAACAATAACAATAACAATAACAATAACAATAACAGACAATGACAATGACAATGACAATGACAATGACAATGACAATGACAATGACAATGACAATGACAATGACAATGACAATGACAATGACAATGACAATAACAATAATAATAACAACAATAACAATAATAACAGCAGCAACAAAGCAAACAACCACAACATGCATAGGGGTCATGGTAACAACAACAGCGACGCCAAACGGTACTTTCAACATCTCTATGAATTATCTCAGAACAACAACAATAAAAACAATAAGAGGTAAAGTGACAACAACAGTAATAAAAATAACAATGTACACAACGAACATAACAATGACGACGATTAACTCAACTACAAATATAACGAGAGTGGTAACGAAAACAAAATATCAACTGCAACAACGGAAATGACAATAATAACAACAACGACAATAACAACAAACTAATTACTATAATAACGACGACGAAGAGAACATTGACAAAAACAACATCAACAGCTACATCAGTAATATCAAGGACAACAGCGACAGTGAAAACGAGAACTACATATGCAATAACAAGGCCAATAACAATAACAATAGCAGAAAATTTGTTAGCACAAACATCAATCATAACAATAACAATAACAATAACATATTACCACTTCATCACATACACCAGACATTTCTGCAAACCTTTAAAGAACTAAATATAATGTATAATATCACTAAGATTACTAAAGATATTATAACCAGAATTGCTATCACACTCAACGTATTTTTCTGTCAAATCTTGATAACTACTTTCGCATGGGTCAGCACTACATCCGATTGTTCTATCCTTCATCGCTACAACCCACATCACCTTGGTAACTATCACCCTAATTCTATCACCGTTAACACCCGACTATCACCATAACACATCGTCTCCAAGCTCCTTTTCTCCAGTAATACCTTTCAAGCTGAGGAAAGCAATTTGGTATCAGAAGAAAATGTGAAGAGCAAGTTACCACAGGAAATAGTTCTCTTGGCGTATCCAACTATTTTCACGTATATTCGATATCATGACGTATCTATACAGTATCTTTATTCAGATAGGACGAGACTTTGGACTCAATGTGGTCTACTCATTTATCGGGGTCCTATTCAGAATAGAATTCACCCCTATCACATGAATAATCGGTGTAAATTATGCGAGAGTACTGAAGGGACTGAAACCCATCATGCCATTGCACGTATTTCCATTACGGTGGTTATAGTCACCATGATTTGTACTATACGAATCTCTGTTCCCTAGATCGAACGCCATAACAACTATGAGCCATATTTCCTCTTGACTTAAGGCTGCTTATCCTTACCCTCTCAGCAAGACGTTCTTATCCTAAACCGAATAAAATTGTTAGACGTTAGATGAAATAAAATCTGTAAAGATGTCATTTGTGCGAAGGGATTACAAAACATTTCTTGGACCTTGAATGTTATATTCTCCCCTTCACACCCGGTTACTCTATACGTTTTGTACTGGGGGACATCAGCTAGCTTTACTCACATAAAGAGCATCGAGTGATTGGGACCCCATTTTTTATTTTATATATATATATATGATATATATATATATATATATATATATATATATATATATATATATATATATATATATATATATTCTTTTTTTTTTAGCCTGCCCCCTCAGCTGAATAAAATTGACTAATGTCATCCAGAATACACTTGGAGAATGTCAGCAAGTTAAATATTTTTCTTTTTCTTTTTCAACCGACTTCGTTGTGGACCAAAATATCTCCTATCGGCTTGCATTATCACTGTAACTCCATACATAACTCATTAAACATAATTACATGTTCGACACAATAATGACTACAGACAAAGTCAAAGAAAGGTCCACAAAAATTGTCTCCATCAAGAGGCTCTTGACCCTAGCCTCACTTGTCTTTACCTTTTTTTTCTCTCACAACAGACCTAAAACAGCTACCGGAGTTGAGTCTCAGCTAATTTAGAATAATCCTGTAGCAAGATGGTAGGGATGAGAAGGGGTGTGTGACAGATCCTCTGATGCAGGGCAGGATGAGAACTCACATCATGGGATTAGAATGCACACGATGGGATCCAGAACCTTTCGCTGGAGGTGTTTATACACGACGGATTGGTACCATCTCCAGTCTGTGGGCGCCCAAAGAGGGGATCGCGATTTGATCGAAGGATAATTTATGCAAAGCAGGATTTATCTCATTAGCCTAAGGTGGGGATGGGGAGGTAGGGGGTGGGGGGTGGCGTGAGAATAGTTGGGGGGCATCCGTTTGCTGCTGGGGTGGGGTGGGGTGGGGGATTACCTGAGGGGTATCGGGCCCAGATGATCCGAGAACATGTTTTGACCGGGGACAGACGGGGGTATGCACCTGTTGGCCGCTCCCGGGAAGGGCATTAATGGTTACACCTTGGGAATCTCAGAGTAGCCGGGACCTTGTTTAGGCCGGGGACGTGGGAATTGTGTGAATGCATACAAGACAACTCAGGTGCAGGTTCGGGATGAGAAAACATGTAAATCGGAGAAATTATTTTCTCCTTGATACTCAGAAATAGATACTTAGGACGTATCCTCCAGGGTTCTTTTTTGATATACGAATATTCTGAATAATTCATCTTCTATGCTGCATGATCAAAACTAAATACTTGGGAATAATAAAAGAATAAAAGTGAGAATATATGTTCGAGGGTTCTTTTTTATATATAAATACTTTAGATAACTTTTCTAGACTACATGATAAAAATATATATAATTGAGTCTTACACTCAAAAAAAGTAAATAATATATATATATATATATATATATATATATATATATATATATACATGTGTGTGTGCGTATATATATATATATATACAAATATATGCATGTGTGTGTGTATATATATATACAATATATGTATATATATATGTATATATACATATATATGTATATATATATATATATATATATATATATATATATATATATATATATATATATATATATACTATGGGTAACTTGCCCTATCAGTCTAGCATAAAATTGCGTGAGAGAAGTAACAAAGGTTATTACAAGCTGCACAGTACCACTCCTATTACAATCTATTATATGATTTCTGTACACCAACCCCGTAGGTATGATGAGACATGTTACAAAAATTCTGTTTAGATCAGACACAAAATTTTGGACTCCAGCCTTGGTTCCTCTAAGTTGATTGAGATTTAATTGGCGCCTTGTAGTTGTATTACAGAGTTACTCCTGGAATGAAATGCTCGATAATACCTCTAACTCAACCCCTTCCAGCTGGTTATATTACTCGATTCCATATAGGTCGACGCTAGACGATTTTATTCAGCCGAAGAAAAATCCCTAAGGTAATTCTAACTCGCTTCAGTAGCTATATTATGTAATGGCAGTGATAATATATATATATATATATATATATATATATATATATATATATATATACACTGAATGGGTTCCAGTGATGATAGCACAATTGGTAAGTATACTTTCCCGCGTTCGTATACTTACCAATTGTACTATCATAGTGGAGATGGGTTGAACGCAAAATTTCGTGTATGTGTATTTAACTCGAGAATACAAATATATAATAAAAGTTGCGCTTACCTTATATCTCTCTTGATGGAGCAATGGATTAAGTCACTACAGCACTTGTTACGCGCTAGCCGGGTTTGAGTCCTTAGCAGTACCGCGTTTCAATTTCTGTATGTTGCCTCCACGGATCACCCGATATTGATGGCTTAGAATTAAAGTGCATTGTGGTTGGTAATATATATATATATATATATATATATATATAATATATATATATATATATATATATATATATATATATATATATATATATATATATATGTATGTATATATTCGTAAACTTGAAAATTTAAAGATCTCATAATGAATACTGATGGGCGGGTCAGGCTAGCTTCTCGGCGGCTTCACAGGTCGAAGAACCCCGGATTCTTTTGTCCCCTTTCCCGACAAAGCTTCCTTGCCGAATCTTCGCCTGTGCATAAATGTCTTTATATTTGGCATTAATCAAAATATAATCAATAACGCCTCCTCTAACTGTTGTACTTCGGTTTTTATTCAGCTGAGGGGAGGACTTGGACCAGAAATGGAGACTCGAAATGCGTCAAAATCGTAGCAGACACCCTGAGGGTTTTATTCAGCCAAGAAGAACCTTTGGTCTCTGAGGAGTCCAGAACCTCGGCAGCTCCAGCGGCGCTAGCAACGACGGCAGCAAGAGCAGCAGCATCTCAGGATCTGTTTTAAAATTCATCCACATTTTGCATTAACACGGTAAGACTCCTGCCACCGCTACACTTCATATTTATGCATAAGAGGCTACCCACTCCCCTTTCCCAACCACCTCCACCTGCATCCTTCCTCGCCTCTCGTTGCCTGACCCTTTTCCACAAACCGCCAGAAATTTTGTATTCTTTAAACTTTTGCGAATATTTTCATCCTTATCCTTTTGCGATAGTGAGGTGCCCTCACCTGAATAAAATAGTTTTGAGGTTAGCCTTTCCACCGTAGGAAAGAGGTGGACTACGCTAAAAGAAAAAGAAAAAAAAATGAATGAATAAATAAATAAAAAATTTCTGCGTTATGGTGAACATTTGTTTAAGGGTTAAAACTCATTATGATGAATCTGAAACTACGGTGATCATTAAATATCTATTACAAGGGGTTACAGAGGATTACAAAAGCGGAGCATGTCGACAGGAGACCTTTTAGTCCATAACTGGGTAGGATGCGAAAAAATATATAATAATGATAAATAAATAAATAAATAAAAATATAATAATGTAAATGATAATAAATAAAATAAATAAATGCATAGGTACAGTTATATATCATCGACTACAGCAAATTTTGCATGAAAGTCCCTTTTTCCCATCACAACCTATCTGTACATCATTTTGCGTGAAGATGGTTATATGTATCTACAGAAAGGTTGTAATCCATGTATATTGTAATCATATTACACCATGGATCTCGACTGTCTAGCAGACGAATTAAAGAAATGACTACGAACGTAATCTCGATATTGAACTAAGGATAGAGGTAAGACGTTTAAAATGTAATTGCCTGAAGTACATGCAATATATTTTTTTTCTTCTTCATGTTAATGTGTCCACTTCAGTTGAAATGCTTCTCGGTTTTATCAACCATGTAAGGACGCGTCTACGTACTGTATGTTACCATTATGTGACATAGCTGGAGGAACTGATACTCCGGGAACTTGAAAATTTAAAGATCTCATAATGAATGTTTCGTCCAGTTTATCACCCACTGGCCAATTCCCTTAATCCGAACGTACACCATGGATGAAAGAAACAAAAAAGAAATGAGGTATATAAAGAAAGGAGATGAATACAAAAAAAAAAAAATAATAATAATAATAATAGATAAATAAAAAGAAAAGATTTTCCTGACATGGCCAGGAGATGAATATCAAATAATAAATAAATAAATGAATAAATGAAAAGAAAAGATTTTTCTGATATGTCTGGCACAGGTGTCAGATTTCATTGTAGATAAGCGTCTCAAAGCGTGCGTTCTTCGTCCTTGTTATTTTGTAGCAAGTCTACATGTACTTCGACCTATCTCGAGTCTGATAAAAACGATGAGTGGTGTTATCAGGAATAATGTATCAAACGACGCGTGTAGCTACTCGAAATGATAAGTGCCTGTAGCCTTACGATACGCTTTTATCTTCGAAGGAATTAGGAAAGGAACCCAATAATATCTTAACTATTCTGGCGAGTCACAGGTTTTGGGTCTAAGTTCGATTCCTGTTCACCTAGACAAAATTATCAGGGCTGAGTTTCATATTACTCGCAATGTCCTCTCCTTTGTTCACCTTAATTTTTATTTTGTTTGTTTCTTTCTAAATGCCCTGGATGCATTTCACAAAATTATCAGGGCTGAGTTTCATACTACTCCCGATGTCCTCTCCTTTGTTCACCTTAAATTCTATTTAGTTTGTTTCTCTCTAAATGCTCTGGATGCATTTCACAAAATTATCAGGGCTGAGCCTTATACTACTCCCGATGTCCTCTCCTTTGTTCACCTTAAATCTTATTTAGTTTGTTTTTCTCTAAATGCTCTGGATGCATTTCACAAAATTATCAGGGCTGAGTGTCATACTACTACTGATGTCCTCTCCTTTGTTCACCTTAAATTTTATTTAGTTTGTTTTTCTCTAAATGCTCTGGATGCATTTCACAAAATTATCAGGGATGAGTATCACACTACTCCCGATGTCCTCTTCTTTGTTCCCCTTAAATTTCATTTAGTTTGTTTCTCTCTAAATGCTCTTGATGCATTTTACTTCTTCACGGATTTGCTCCCCGTCACTGGAGGCCTGACCGTTGCCAGATGAAGAACGATCCGCTTTTCCTTCAGAGCGAGAAGGATCTAGCTCGCTTTCGCATTGTTGCTTGAAGATGATGTGTTTTATTTCCATTGTGCGGGAGGGAGAGGTGAGTATTCCTTTTCATCCCTGAATAACTAAGTAAGGCATGGGAGATCCATTTTTGATATAGTGGCTCGGAAACGGGCGTAAAATTCATGTACGGGACCTTATCAAAAGAAGAACCTGACGTATATTGTAAAGGAGTGAAGAGAGCTTCCGGCTTTACATTTACTGTAGAAGTCAGGGGAGAGATGTAGGAGGTAAAAGAGGAATACGAGATGAAAAATATATAGAAAGGAGGAGGAGGAGGAGGAGGAGGAGGAGGAAGAAGAGGAAGGGATGTGGAGATGAAGAAGAAAGAGGAGAGAGAGAGAGAGAGAGAGGTAGATCGAAGAGGAGAAGAAAGACGAACAAGAAGCGGAAGGAGATAAAACGAAAGCTAAAGCAAAGACGTCTCGAGGTCTTCACGCGTGTTTGGAAAGGCGCCTCCTAACACACGCTCCAAATAATGGTGCTCTCTTGAAGAAGTGCATATTTCTCACACTTACATAGAACGTTGGGAATTTTCTCTCCAGAGGCGAAATCTGCCTTCTTGAACTTGAATGGTACAGAAGAGGACAGTGACGGCACTTTCTCCTCGGCATGTCCACGCAAACGGACTTTGTAGGCTGGTTAACTATGAGTAAACAGGGTTTAGGGATATGAAAGGATTAGGTAAGTAGGTTATGAGAAAAGCAAGGGAAGGTAAAAAATAGAGTTAGATAAGTATAAAAATTTGATTAAATTCATGCTTGTTTGAAAAGTATGGTGAAGATTCCCTGAAATGTTTGTTGAAATGTATAATATACATGTGAACATAAAATGTTATGTGCGCGTGCGCGTGTGCGTGTGTGCGTGTGTGCGTGTGTGTTGGGGGGATGTGATTCACCATGGTCTCCGATCACGTGCTGTACTCGCGATCGACAACTCTTACCCTCCCGTATGAGAGCTCAGCGCTCATATATGACCGATCTATAAGTAATGCTGTGACCTCACACGTACACACACACACACGCACACACACACACACACACACACACACACACACACACACACACACACACACACACACACACACACACACACACACACACACACACACACACACACACACACACACACACACACACACACACACACACACACACACACACACACACACACACACACACACAACAAAATCGGGTTGACAACAAGATCGGGTTAAAAAAGAAAGAGAGAGAGAGAGAGAGAGAGGGAGAGAGAGAGATAGAGAGTGAGAGAGTGAGAGACAACAGTGACATCCTCTTTCTTGAAGATGATTATAAGCTAGCCGAAATCTATAAGGAATGCTATCGTCTCTAAAGGGTCATTGTAGATATTTCTATATTTTCCCATGTACAGGTTTGCGCCTAGAAGTATGTAAACAAATATTTGAAAAGTAATCTGAGTCGATTTGTTAAGAAAATTATTTCCATGGGGGAAAGAATGGTTGTTGTCAGTGTAGAGAGTGTTGTCAAAGTGGCGAGGACGGCCGACAAAGGCCCGGGAAGAGATGTTGTCAAAGTGGGCAGGTGAGCTGATGTCAAGGTGATCTGCCCTCAGGTCACGGGAAAGCAAGGGGAACTCGCAGGAATTAAACTGGCGAGGTGAAAGTGAGATGGACGGGGTTGATAAGAGCAGATGGAAATTGGGGATTGAGGAGAAAGATGAAGGGTACCGAAGAGATACGGAGGGTTCAAGGAAGAAGGAGTTCATGAGGAGGAACGAAGAGACGGCGAGGAGGAGGAGGAGGAGGAGGAAGATGAGGAGGAGGAGGAAGAGGAGGAGGAGGAGGAAGAGGAAGAGGAGGAGGGGAGGAGGAGGACGAGGAGGGAGGAGATTATCACGTTCTTTTGCTCTGGTCTTATGAGAAATTCAGAAGACAAGTATTGAAAAGCGTATGATATCTAGTTAGACATTAGTACACATAGTTCCACGGTGCTTTTTCACGTGATTATATAGAAAAGTACATTACATGAAAACTGGTATTTCCAGACTATTTGAAAATTTCATAAAACAGATGCTTCCGTGAAAAAATACAATAAAACGACTTTTTTTTCAGAAACAAGAAGACATTTAGGGTCTCTGCGATCTAAAGATATCTGGAAACCACTTCTGTCTTCAGCAGCTGGCAACTACTTTTGGGGATTTGTACGGAATGTCGATGGGTCAGGTGAAATGGCCGCTTAAGTGGTTGGGCGCGAGGCCAGGAGGCACGGGAAACGAGGTCAGTGTCCGTTGACGTGCCATACGAGGTCAGATTTGAACTGAGGATTGTATACTGAAACCTTATGGAATGGAGAGGCTATCCCTATCCCATAATTTTGAAAACTTATATTATGGTCTCTAACATTTTGAGTTAGAGTTATAAAGCATGCCCACAGGAAAGCATTTTGCCCATAATGAAGTCGGATGAAAAAATAAATAAATGAATAAATAAATAAAGAAACTAATAGACAGATAAATAAATTAGTGAGTAAGCAAATACACATAAATACACGAATACGTAAATCAATTAATTTATAAATAAACATAAACATAAATAATACACAAATAAAACAATAAGTATGTAAATAGATAGAATAACAATAGATGTATTAAGATGAAAAATATGGAAATATAGATAAGTGAATCAATAAATGTATAAATAAATAGATAGATAAATCAATGAACAAATGAAAAGATAAATAAATAAATAAATGATAGAATAAATAGTTAAGCAACCAAATGTATACACAGAAAAATAAGTTTATGTAAATGAATAAATGAAAAACACAAGTGTAATTTTGTAGTACACATTATATATATATATATATATATATATATATATATATATATATATATACATACATATATATATATATATATATATATATATAATATATATATATATATATGATGAAAGTGGAAAAAAAGTGACGGGTCTAGTTTTCCGAGTTTCTGAGTTTATTCCTGACCGGTTTCGCTCTATGCTTCTTCAGAGGAATGTGACTCTGGGGTGAAGATGGCGGTATACATAGTATGAATAGGACCACGTTCCCTCCTTGGAGGTGGGCTCTGTTTTGTTGTACAATGATTTACAATTTTTAATACAGTGTACAATAATTTACAATTTTTGTGATGTAGCTATTAAACCATGGATGTTAGATACAGCTCCGGTGTGTGTGGAATGTTGACCGAGGGTGTAACAGTGTAAGTGAAATGAGTGAGTGGTGTAAAAAATGTGGAAAACCCGAAAAGTGTCACAAGATAACTTATAATCCAGACAAAATGAAATAGAATAAGATAAAATAAAATAACATAAAATGAAAACAATGTGATAATTTGAAGTGACGTGATGTCCAAGGAGGGAACGCGGTCCTACTCATACTATGTATACCGCCAGCTTCACCCCAGAGTCACATTCCTCTGAAGAAGCATTGAGCGAAACCGGTCAGGAATAAACTCAGAAACTTGGAACTATACCCGTGACTTCTTTTTCCACCTGCATCAACTTATCATAATGTACCAGTGTGTATATATATATATATATATACATTATATTGCACATTAAGCTTCACACCAGCTTCATATATACACCCACTTGAGCTCAATACTTATTGAGTGCCGGTAGACGCCACTTACCCTGGCTATGTTACCACACAGGGCATATATAACTTCACACCGAGCACGGACACACAAATACAAAAGCGCAGTTGGTAGAGTTCCCGGCTGCCACTATAGAGGTCCCAGTTCAAATCCCGCCCAGGGCTGAAATAATTTCAGTATCGCTGCGCTGCGGGTTGTTACTCCAACTCTCGTGGGCGGGGAGTTAGGGGTGTGTGTGCGTGTGAGATCACAGCATTACCCATAGATCGGTCATATACGAGCTCTGAGCTCTCTTCCGGGAGGGAAATAGCTTTCGATCACGAGTCCAACACGTGATCCAAAGACTATTGTGAATCACATACACACGCACGCACGCACGCACGCACAAACAAACATATACACACGCGCTCGCGCGTGCAAACATACACATCTGCAAACGCTTGCACAGACGCAAGATAGGGGTGAGTGGAGAATGGCTGTGTATGGATGATGGTGTGATGCCTAGAAGGGAGTGGGACGGGGATGGTGGGTGAGGGTGTATGTGTAAATGATATTATGACACAACCCGAAGGAATTTCACGCCCTCTTTTTTTCATGATGGGGCGGAGAGTGGGGGGTGGGGGTCGCTGATTAATTGAAGCGGCATTGCTGTGGATGTGCTGTGTCTTGCTACCTTGCCTCTGACCCAGGGCAGTTGGCGAGGTGCAGAGATGGCCCGTCATGAAGGAGGAGCCAAGAAAAGAGGGAGGGAGGGTTGGTGAATGGGAGTGGAGTATGTGAGGATGAAATGGGTGGGAGTGGATTTATGCCTTTGACTTTGCTCAACCTCCCTTGTAAAGGGAAAAAGACGTTGGTATATATATATATATATATATATATATATATATATATATATATATATATATGTGTGTGTGTGTGTGTGTGTGTGTGTGTGTGTGTGTAGATATGCTTGTGCCTATGTGTGATTTTATGTGTATGAACACAGAACTATATCGACATAATCTGAAACCGCACGGTTACAAAACTCAGACATTTTTGTCAAAGAGACTTGAAAGCAAATACTTCAAAGTTTGTCTCATTCGAAACATGATTTAGTATCGACGTGAATAAAACTTGACAAATGAAGGTAAACGAAAAGAATAGAAAGGATCAGTCAAGAGGGACTTGCCAGTACAGTCGCCTCAGCTTACAGATTGCAAACATCCGCTTGTGAGCAAAAAGAACTGTGTAAATGCAAACGTCTTGTTGATCTTAGATGAGAGATAGCTTGTCGCGTGCCACAAATTGATGGAACACATGAGCTGGTACGTTACACTGCAAAATTTGTTCACTCCTGCGCGCCCGACATCCTACCCAACGGAGCTCCACCCTCGTGGAAGCTTTGCTAATCATCATTTCCTATCTGTAGGTAGCAATGGCTTATGCAAAAGATAATTCTTTTTTATTGTTCTTCTCAAATGTGAATATAGAGTGTCACAAGAATAGAAACATTTTATATTCAAGTTTTTGTTTATCTTGCGTTTAATTCTGTAAAATCTATATTTGATATATTTTTGAGTGACGCACAATCTAAATTTAAAAAACCATCATAAGAGTCCAATAAAAAGAGACAATTGGGTTGTTTAAAAAAGTACCTTTGCATAATGTTATTCTGTGCTTGTTTCAGAAATGTCTCTACAAGGGGTCCAGGAATAGCCAGTCAGCATACTGCTGGAGCTCAAATTGCTTATTGTATATATATATATATTTCTTTTTTAGAAATGACGTGTTGCAAACTCGCAGTTTGTTTATCGTATCCGGAATTTCCTTACGAAGAAAGAAAAAAAAAAAAAAGAATAAATATATATATATATATATATATATATATATATATATATATATACATACATACATATACATATACCAAGGCTTTTTCCCCCTTACAAGGGAGGTAGCCAAAAGGGAAAGGCATAAAATCATTTCCACCCATTCCATCCCTGAATATACTCCACACCCCTCCACCCTCCCTCTTGTCTGTATATATTCACACACACACACACACACACACACACACACACACACACACACACACACACACACACACACACACACACACACACACACACACACACACACACACACACACACACACACACACACACACACACACACACACACACACACACACATATATATATATATATATTATATATATATATATTAGTATATATATATATATCAGTATATATATATATATCCATTGTTGATTAGTACATAAGTGGAGTGTTCCACTCAAGTATCAATCAACGATGGATTTAGTGAGAAAGACATCAAGCACCAGACCAAGAATGTAATGGATGCCTGGTACAACGGTAAGAACAACAACCAAAATAAGAAAATTAAGATCTACTATAAGTCCACATTTACATTAGCCTACAAAGATGAAGAACGCATAATAAGATAAGTCATCAAGAAAAACATCAGACCAGTCAATCCAGAGAAAATACTTAACTTAGTAATTCATTATACGACCAAGAAAATAAACCACCTCCTACTTAAGAACAACTCCCATCAGGAAAGGAACTAGAAGTCACATGTCGTCTACAGGTTCAAATGTAATCGAGGAAATTGTGAAGTCCTCCTTTCCACCTACATTGACATGACTACAATGAGGTTATCCTGTCGCTTTTCATACCATCTTACATCAGGAGCTCATGAAAACCACTTAAGAGATGACCATGGAATAGCCCTGTCAAGAAACATACTAGAAGAAAACACAGATATGTTGGATATATGTGCAGAGGATAGACGCCTCCCAATCTTAGAGGCATTATACATAAAAAAGTTGAGCCCAAACCTAAACATACAAGCAGAGGACCTCAAAGCCCTCCCAGGTATTCGACAAACCGCCACAAACCCCAAGTTTGGGACAAAACGCCACAAACTCAAGTATGGGACAAACCGCCACAAACCCAAGTTTGGGACAAAGCGCCACAAACCCAAGTATGGGACAAAACGCCACAAAACCAAGCGACATTTCGGCAGAACCTGAAGCCGGAGGCTCTCCCAAGGATATGGCAACCCACTACTAACCGGTCACCTCTCCCAGTTACACGGTTACCTCTTCCACAATCTAGAAACCTCACCAAGTGAAGAGCAAGTATGAACACAACATATAAAATTAGATATAATCTCACCATTCATTGGAACATAATTACCCTAACCATAGAAAAAGAATATCACAAGCTACTGAGGAAAAATCTTGTACCCGATATTGCGATCTAGCAATAATGACTACCAATAGTGAAGTCATAAACATCTTTTCAAAGGAGAATAAGGCATATGGAAAATACCCAAAATAACAAGTGCACAATCAGCCATCACTTTCAACTTTCAATGAGGTGTGCATGACAGGAAATATCCTGTCATGCGGTATATATATATGGAGGGGTGTGGAGTGCATTCAGGGATGGAATGAGTGGGAATGATTTTATACCTTTTCCTTTTTGGCTACCTCCCTTGTAAGGGGGAAAAAGCCTTGGTACATGTATATATATATAAAAGGAGAAATTTACATTTTCTGTGTCGATAAGTATAGTGATTATTTTTGTTTCCTGAATAATAACAAAGGATTACACAGGCGGAGCATGCCGACAGGAGACCTTTTGGTCCATATCTAGGTCGGATGCGAAAAAATCATAATAATGATAAATAAATAAAAACTATAATAATGCAAATAATAAATAAAATACATAAATAAATGCATAGGTAAAGTTAGATAATAAACAAACAGGTAAATAGTAAATAATAATATATTGACATATAACTAATAATAAATGAGAATCAAGCAAATAATAATAAACAAACGGACAAATGATAACAAAACAAATAAAACAAATAATATAAAATAAAATAATAACAAAACAAATAAACAAATAATATAAAATAAAAGAAATGATAGTATAGATACGGTAAAGGAAACATGGACTAGAGGTGAAGCTTTTATTCCTGACGTTTCGTCTATCGACTTTCTCAACTCATTCCTTTGAGAAAGTTGATAGACGAAACGTCAGGAATAAAAGCTTCACCTCTAGTCCATGTTTCCTTTACCGTATCTATACAACTTGTTCACATGGATTTTCAGAAATGATAGTCATTAACAACAACAACTTCTCCCTCGAGTTTCAGTAACCCGGAGCCCACAATGACTGGCAACTGTCCTCGGTCCCTCTCACTAACTAAAACGGTTTTGATTTTTCATTGTCATAATCAAGAGAAGAAAAAATATATATATCTTAACTGCAACATTCGGAATAGTGCGATGACCTTCAGATCACTGATATTTCGCTTACATTTCTGACTCTGAGACTTTTCTGAAAGCAACTTCATGTTGTCGTAAGAGTTTCATGTTAGCAGGATGTCCAATAAATACAGAAAGAAATCTATTTCCGATATGATGAAGA
>NC_134777.1:22976261-22988761 GCF_046742065.1 Oratosquilla oratoria | reverse complement strand
GTTTTGGTTGCTAGATTCATCCCCTTTCCATAATTATATGAAGAATGTCCACCACAGACGCGTTCGTATGAAGAATCACTCCCCGGTGATCTGCGGGCGGGACTAATAGTGAGTTTTTTTTTTTTTTTTTTTTTAAATGATGACTGTTTCTTATCATGTCCTTTCATATAGTAAACATCATTGAATTATTTGAAATACAAAGAACATCGAAACCTAATTCACGTGCACTAATCTGAAATAATACTGGAAGGAAGAACTCATGACCATAGGCTTCACAAAAACAAGTCTAGATGATCGAGAAAACGAAATTAAACAAGGTTTTGAAAAAAGAAAAAAGAAAAAAAGTCACAGAGACGCCACAGGTACACTCCACCGAGAACCACGGAAGAAAAAAAAAAAAAAAAAAAAAGACCTCGTTAACCAAGGCGAGGACGTAGTCACGCGTGTGAAAGCGAGTCTCAACATGGCGTGTGGGAGTTCTTGTTCCTAAGCTCCCACCCTCTCGCCTCCCCTTTCCCACCCCTTTGTCGCGTTTGTAAGGCGCCAGGGACCAGCACCCTAGGACGATTGGGTCAGGAATTTTCACCCTAAATCGTTTTGGCCAAGGACTAACATCTTAGGAAGTTGTCGCCAGAGACCACCAACCTAAGACATATGGGCCTGTGAGCTAGGGACTCATCCTAGGTCGGATATTTGAACCAGGAACCACCCTAGGACTTTTGGATCAAGGACCAGTAGCCTCACGATTGGGACAAGGACGTTTGCGCTAAGGACTTGTACTCAAGGACATTTGGGTCAGGGAGCAGTATCTTAGGATGTTTGGTTCAGGGATCAGTATTCTAGGATGCTTGGACAAGGGACCAACATCCTAGGGCGTTTGAGTTAGAGACCAGCAATATGTGCATGAAGTACCTGCTGTAATCGTCTACGGAAATACACTTTATGTATTTCCTCTTAGTATAAGTTGACCCATCCTCTGTAAAAACCACGCTGAAGAGGATCACAGTTAGTGATCTTAGTTATCGTAATATACGCATCTTCAAACTTCGTTCTTTCTTTTCTCCGATAGTGGGGTATTTAGGCTAACTCATATTGATGTTACATTTAATGATTATACCATTTTCTGGAAAAATCTTGATTATGAGCTTTGGTGTTGGTTCGAACGTCTTTGGGACTAACAAGATAGAGATACTTTATTCATACTTTTTGTGTCTTTGTACTAATTGGCTATACCAGAGGGTCCTCTTTTTTTGACGTAATGGCCACGTGATCCAGATTACTTTGCAGTTTCCATAGCTCCTCACCAGATAACCCAAAATTAATTTTCACGCTAATGAAACTATAATTGCAATTAAATGTGACACTGATGTAATCAATTTCCTTTGACAGCCCGGGCTGATAAAGTGAATTGCCAGGGTGCTTATTTGGCCTAAATGTCCTAGGGTACTGGCCGCTGGCCCAAACATCTGCAACATAAACGATTGCTTTTCCTCTCACAGCCTCTCCTTTTGCCTAAAAATCCTCTCCCGTCTTCTTTCAACCACTCATATTCCTTCTCTCAACCTCTTCCGTAACTCCTGCCTCCCTCTCCAAGCCTCTTTCTCTAACTCGAATTTCTTCGCCAAACCTCTTCCAGTCCCCTCATCTTACCGTGCTTCTTCCAGAATCGCATCCATCCTCTATCCTTCTATCATACAGCTACTCCCTCTCCAAACTTTCCCCTCCCCCTCCCAACCTAACCCGTCTACCGCAACCTTCGTACTTCCCGTTTTACCTCTCCTCTCTCCTTCGTTCCCACGCTCTCTCTCTCTCTCTCTCCTACTCCCTCTCTCTCGCCTTCCCTTTCCCATCCTTTATCCTCTTCTTCTCCAACCTCTCTGCTCCCCTTTCCCACTCTCTCTCCCTTTCTCTGAATCTTATTCTCTCTTCTATGGTATGTCGTTTCCCCCTTTCAAACATTTCTCTTGTCTTTGCAATCCCTTTTCTTCCTTCTCTTGTCATCGAACCTCATCGATATATGATCTCCCTTTCGGCTTAATCGTTTCATACTTACTATTAGTACGGACAATATTATTAGTATTACACTAAAATATTACAAAAACAAAACCAATATTTTATGCTGGCAATCAATAGAAATAAACATAGCGAAAAAATGTCGGCGAGCTTTAGAATCCCGAGTGCAAACAACCTTCATCCCTTTGTTCTCCTCTCCAACTCTCTCATACTATTCTTGCAACACTCTTTTTTACTCTTTTTTCTTCTCTTACACTCTCGTCTCTCCTCTTCTTTCGTTCATCCACTTTTCTTATATTCTCCTCCTCCTACTTCTCCTCCTCCTCCTCTTCCTCCTCCTCGAGCACCCTCATTCAATCCAGATGGTGGCATACTTTGTAAATTTTTATCTGGCTGACGTCATGATTTTTTATCTATTTGTTTATTTATTTATTTATTCATTTATCTATTTATTTATTTATTTATTTATTTATTTATTATTCATTTATTTATTTATATATTTATTTATTTATCTATTTATTTATTTATTTATCTATTTATTTATTTATTTATTTATTTATTTATTTATTTATTTATTTATTTATTTATTTATTTATTTATTTATTTATTTATTTATTTATTTATTTATTTATTTATTTATTTATTAATTTATTCATTTATTTATTTATCTATTTATTTATCTATTATTTTTAGTGAAGAGCAACACTCCTCAGCTTGGTAAAATCGTCTACCGTTCGCCAGACCAAAATCTATGCGTCTCTTCACTCACCCTCATCTTTACCTTGACCTTCACCCTTACCTTAGCCCTCATCTTCACCCTCACCATAATTCTTAACCTCACTCTCTCCCTCACAATAATCCTCAACTTCGCCTTCACACTCACCTTCCCTATCACCCTCACAGTCACCTTCCTAAACTGGACAAATTTAGATTTAAAAATGAAATAGGCAAGAATTGGTTTACTAATAGGGTGATCGACGAATGGAATAAACTTAGTAACCATGTAGTAAGCGCTGAAACTATCAGTTGTTTTAAGAAACGATTAGACAACTTTATGGATGGGGATGACAGGTGGTGATGGATACGGAGCTGCCTAGTGTAGGCCTTATGGTCTCTTGCAGTCTCCTTCATTCTTATGTTCTTATGTATCATGTTCACCTTCTCCGTCACCTTCACCTTCATTATAATCCTCACCTTCATTTTCACCCTTGCTTTCCCCCTCACCTTAACTCAGGCCCATCACTATAATCCTTAATCCTTCACACTCACCATAATCCTCACTTTCATCCTCACTTTCATCCTCACCCTCACACTCGCCCTCACCATCGGAAAAATTCTTATCATCCTCACTCTCATTCTGAACTTCATCCTTACTATAGTCCTCATCTTCACTATCTCCTTCACCATATCCCTGAGACCTTCACCATGAGCCTCACCTTCACTTTCACCATAATCATTACATTCACCATAATCACAATCCCTATCTTCATACTCACTTTAAACACAATCCTCATATTCACCATCACTCCAATCCTCATATTCATCCTCACCGTGGTTCTCTCTTTTATCCTTCACTCTCATCCTCAGCTGTACCTCCAACCTCATCCTCAATCTCGCCCTCAACTTCACAGAAAACCTCACCATAATTCTCCTCAATTTCACCGTAATCCTCAAATTCATTCTTACCATAATCCTCACTATCACATTTTCCATCACCATCATTCTCACCCTCACCATACTCGTCACTTTTATCCTCACGTTCACACTCACTCCCGTTATAACCCTCACTAACACTATAATTCTCACCTTCACAATAATTCTCACCATCACCTCACCATAGTTTTCATCATCACAGTCACTGTCCATCTTCATTTTCACAGTCACCCTCACCATGATCCTCACCTTCACAGTCACCCTCACCATAATCCTTACCTTGAGTCACCCTCACCATGATCCTCACCTTCACAATCACCCTCACCATAATCCTCACCTTCACAATCACTCTCACCATGATCCCCACCTTCACAATCACCTTCACTATGGCTCTCACTTTCACAGTCACCCTCACCATGATCCTCACTTTCACAGTCGCCCTCACAATGATCCTCACATTCACAATCACCCTCACCATGATCCTCACCTTCACAATCACCCTCACCATGATCCTCATCTTCAAAATCACCCTCACCATGATCCCCACCTTCACAGTCACCTTCACCATGGCCCTCACTTTCACAGTCACCCTCACCATGATCCTCATCTTCACAGTCACCTTCACCATAATCCTCACCTTCACAATCACCCTCACCATGATCTTCACCTTCACAGTCACCCTCACCATGATCCTCACCTTCACAGTCACCCTAACCACGATCCTTACCTGCACAATCACCCTCACCATGATCCTCACCTTCAAAATCACCCTCACCATGATCCCCACCTTCACAGTCACCTTCACCATGGCCCTCACTTTCACAGTCACCTTCACCATGGCCCTCACTTTACTTTCACAGTCGCCCTCACCATGATCTTCACTTTCACAGTCGCCCTCACCATGATCCTCACCTTCACAATCACCCTCACCATGATCCTCACCTTTACAATCACCCTCACCATGATCCTCACCTTCAAAATCACCCTCACCATGATCCCCACCTTCACAGTCACCTTCACCATGGCCCTCACTTTCACAGTCACCCTCACCATGATCCTCACCTTCACAGTCACCCTCACCATGATCCTCACCTTCACAGTCACCCTAACCACGATCCTTACCTTCACAGTCACCCTCACCATGATCCTCACCTTCACAATCACCCTCACCATGGTCCTCACTTTCACAGTCGCCCTCACCATGATCCTCACCTTCACAATCCCCCCGCCATGGACCTCACCTGCACAGTCACCCTCACCATAATCCTCACCTTCACAATCACCTTCATCCTCATCCTCACTCTTACATCGAAAACGAGATGTTGAAGAGGCTCCTTTTTCGCGGGTTCTCGAGAATTTTTTTACAAGTAATACCTCAAGTAACACTTGAGACCTGCTCAATATTCACTCGACTACAAGAGAAAGTAAAAGACGTATTAAGGGAAGATTAACATATACTTGTTTCATTAATGGATTAATAACGCCGTCGTGCAAGTCAAGGGCTCTTCACAATTCAATCATGTAAATGAGTTATAAAAAGGAGAATTACTACCTTAAAAAAAACGAAAAAAGGAAATATTATGACAAGAGACAGTCGCCGTATCCAAATCATTCCTCTTCGTTCTTTGTGCTGAGATAGTTAGGGCGAGTGACAATCACCAGAGACCTTTGTATTTATGAGAGGCACTTCCAACCCTTCGCTACCGTGGCATTCTTTCAATAAGGAGGGGACTAAGTACAGTGACCTTGATAGCGCTGATCAGGGTCGTTAGAGGTCAAGCTATGTCGCTAAGGAATAGGAAATGTACATACATACATACATACATACATACATACATACATACATACATACATACATACATACATACATACATACATACATACATACATACATACATACATACATACATACATACATACATACATACATACATACATACATACATACATACATACATACATATACCAAAGACTTTTTCCCCCTTACAAGGGAGGTAGCCAAAAAAAACAAAGGCATAAAAACCATTCCCACCCATTCCATCCCCAATACACTCCACTCCCCTCCACCCTCTACCCTCCCTCTTATCTTAGCACCTCCTGGATGACGGGTCATCCCTGTATCTTGTCCACTGCCCTGGGTCAGAAGCAGTGTCGCAAGACACAGCACATCCACAGCAAGGCCGCTTCATTAAATCGGCAACCCCCCCTCCCATCTCCGTCCCTTCATGCAGAAAAGGAGAAGACGGGGAAGGAAATGTAGTTGAAATAAAAAATATGATAAAGCAATTATTGTAATTTCAACAAGAACACCATCTCCGATTTTCCCGAGCTGGTGAGGCGAACCTGCTGTATTTATTGTTAGAAACTGAAAGAAAAGTGAAAATAAGCAGATAGATATGCAAACACAAAGAGAGAATTTGATGAAATGATCAAATAAGATAATTAAATGGAAAATGTTGACAAATGAATAAATAAATAAATAACAATAAATAAATAAATAAATAAAAAATAAATAGATAAATAAGTACATGGACGAATAAATGAATTTATAGACAAGCTTATTAATGAATAGATGAATAAGTAAATATTTTTTCTTATAAATAAATTGATAAATAGATAACTAAAACTGATAAATGAGTAAATTAATATGTAAATAGATAGATGATTGAAATATCAGAGGCAAATAAATGAAAAAATAGAAATATATAGAAATAAAAAGACAATAAAGTGGCTTTTTGGCAGAGTAAACGCCATTTGAAGACGAAGCATTTATTTATTGTACAACGTTTCGTTCATTGAAGCTTTTACAAGTACTTGATAAAAGTTCCATTGAGCGAAATATTATGCAATCAATAAATGATTCGTCCTCATTGGTGTTTACACTGTCAAAACTGTCTGTACTTGAAAAAAAAAAAAAAAAAACTGTTGCTAATGGTGTTTACTCTGCCAAAACTGTCTGGAGTTGCTAAAAAAAAAAAAAAACGCTACTGGTGCTACCATCCCTACTTGTGTAGTTGAACTTCATCTTCTTTTCATTTTTTCTATTTTTTTCTTCCTATTCCATTTAACACCAACTACTTTCCAGATACATTTATCATTATCAAAATACAATTACAGTCAATAACAACCACAGGACTAATACCAGTGTCTCATAGATCACCCCTGAAACGGAAACTCATGTAACTTATTCATATATGGGGTACATATCACTTCGACAAGGATCAAAACATTCTACATCTGTTGGTGCATCAATGGGAAAAAATATTGCGATTAAAAGTTCTTCTGGGAAATATAACACGTAGAGACGAAGAGCACTCCACATGTTAAAAGAACGAATTGGCTTTTGGCACGTCCTTGACACTACTTAGTACTACTAGTTTTTTTTTTGCCAGTCTTTGAACCGAGATATATGGAAAAAAATTACAATCGTGTGGTTGAACCCAGGGTAATGATTTTTCTTCTTCTTTTTCTTCTTCTTCTTCTTCTTCTTCTTCTTCTTCTTCTTCTTCTTCTTCTTCTTCTTCTTCTTCTTCTTCTTCTTCTTCTTCTTCTTCTTCTTCTTCTTCTTTTTCTTTCTTCTTCTTCTTCTTCTTCTTCTTCTTCTTCTTCTTCTTCTTCTTCTTCTTCTTCTTCCTCTTCTTCTTCTTCTTCTTCTTCTTCTTCTTCTTCTTCTTCTTCTTCTTCTTCTTCTTCTTCTTCTTCTTCTTCTTCTTCTTCTTCTTCTTCTTCTTCTTCTTCTTCTTCTTCTTCTTCTTCTTTTTCTTCTTCTTTTTCTTCTTCTTTTTCTTCTTCATCATCTTCTTCTTTCTTTATGTACTTTAGTATCATTCGAGTCTTCTTTTAAGATAAAGGGGGAAGTGCAGAGTTGAGGAGATGAATGAGGTGATGCTGACAAGAATGGTATGCAAACTGTCCTCCTCCCACTTTTTTCACATTGTATTGCTAGAGCAAAAACACCTCACTCCAACTCAACATCTCCTCATTTAGAATATCTTTTCTTGAAATAGTGATTTTTTTTCTGACTTATCCTTATTCTGCGATCGGATTGACCATACACCGCTTTCTCTTCTTCGTCATAATGACTTCGAATTCCCCATCTAATACCATTTTCTTTTTTTGAATTATGAGTCTTCTGTTACTGTGAGCGCGTTCTCACAAGCCAAGTGTTCACTTTAGTGTGTGCGATTCATTTAAACACAGAACTAGAGTACAAAGCCTAAATAAGTCATAAATTATTTTCTTAAACTTTTCGCTTCCGTGACGTATTCTTCAGAGTCAACTTTTTCTGACGCCAGAAGATGCCATTCGCCTGAGGGGCTGACTCTCGCTGTCGAGAGAAAGTTGATACCCTCTCGATTACCCCCTTTCGCAGCAGTGACAAAGTCTATCTATCTATCTATCTATCTATCTATCTATCTATCTATCTATCTATCTATCTATCTATCTATCTATCTATCTATCTGTCTGTCTGTCTGTCTGTCTGTCTGTCTACCTATCTCTCTATCTACCTATCTGTCTGTCTGACTGTCTGTCTGTCTGTCTGTCTATATGTCTGTCTGTCTGTCTGTCTGTCTGTCTGTCTGTCTGTCTGTCTGTCTGTCTGTCTGTCTGTCTGTCTGTCTGTCTGTCTGTCTGTCTGTCTATCTATCTATCTATTTATCTATCTATCTATCTATCTATCTATCTATCTATCTATCTATCTATCTATCTATCTATCTATCTATCTATCTATGCTGATGTATGTATAACAGATGAGTGGTGAAGTAAACACAAAGAACTGTTGGAGTTTTATTTCTGGCGCAGCCTCTTCCCTCTTCCATCCGTCACCCATTTCCCTTTCATCTTAGCTCCACGTGACGAGGTCTAAATATCATATTCTGGGTTAGCACTAAACGATTCAATTCGGGTTAGGCAACGTTACCTTATTAAAGGGATTAATGCACGATTTCTTTCTTTTCCGTCGCCATACATCCTAATGTTCTCTCTCTCTGTGCCCCTTTCCTTTGCCTCGACCGTATTTCTTCGAATTTGACCCCCTTCCCCTCTCTCTAACAAGCGCACATTTCGAAATACCAATTATTTCCCATGTGGTCGTTGGTCCATCCGCATTCTTCCTCTCTCCCTCTTTATCGATTATCCCTTCCTTAACAAGCATCTTAGGACTATCCTACCTCGGCGATTTAACCGCACCACTGGCGAAGGCAAACAAGGGGGACAGTTGTTAACCTTGTAATTACTCTAATTATTGAAGGTAGCCCTCAAGTCGCTTAGGAATTCGGCAGTTCACGGTGGGTAGGTGGGGGGCGTGGCAGTGGTCCAAATGACTTTCTTAGAACTGGAATTAAACACTGGTAAAACTGAGTAATGTTGTGATTCTTATGGATTTATTCATGAATATAGAATATACATGGCAATTGTTGAAAATTAGTATTTTTTGCATAAAGTGTATTTGTAGAGATACAGAGCGTAAAATATAAGAGTAGCTTTAATAAAAACCTGTCGCGCAAGGTTAAGTCGCTACAGTAGATAGCGTGTACTCAGATTATGATTTGCCCTTGGAATGTTGGAATGGCGGTCTAGATTCTAGGAATTTAGTAAACAAAATATAAATCACGGATTATATAATAGGAAGAAGGTTCTCAATTCCTTTCAGGCCATGGACCACAAACCTAATTAAAAGGATATCGTGAACCACTCCGTTTTTTGAGTAAGGATAAATCAAGCATACATATCAGAATTAAAGATATATGCATTAATTTCCTGCGGACCATTCAAAAAGTCGCCAGCGGTCCATGGACCATAGCTTAAGAGCCAATGGTCTAGAGCAATGATTTTTAATCCGTTTGTTCATGAGTTCCTAACTCGTGATCAGCTGTTATCAGCTTCCATATATATATATATATATATATATATATATATATATATATATATATATATGTTACGCATAATGTGGATAATTGCCTAATGTGCACATTAGGCAGGAAAATTGCCTAATGTGTACATTAGGCTACTTAATTTGCGCAATGTTCACAATAGGCAAAACACTTGCCTAATGTTCACTTTAAGCAAGATTTTCATATTAGGCAAGGGTATTTTGCCTAATGTTGACTGAATGACGAGGCCGCGCCACCTGACGAATGGCGGGTGTAGTTTGTGCGTGTGTTTTAGCCAAAGGCCGGTCGCGGCGCTGAGCCGGCTGGCCGGCAGTCTGGCAGCCACAGCAACAGAGAACATGTGTGTGCTCTGGCGACTTTGGGCGCCAGAGCACACACCTGCTCTGATTGTTCTTATCGTTCTTAAAATGCATGTTTCTTTTACTGTTTGCCATTATCTAATATGAATTGAATAACTAATCACTGTGCTATTTCCAGACTAGGTATTTTCTTTATCTTGTTTGTTTCAGTTTGTGTTTATGCACTATGGATCAAGCTGCCCTTGAGCGTCATCCTCAAAGCCAAGGTGCTGTTGAACGTCTAAATGGAGTGATACAGGACAAACTGACCATTTGGATGAGGGAAAACGACAGCAGAAAATGATCAGTAGCTCTCAAATTTGTTCAGCGGCAAGTTAATATCAGCCACCATGAAACAACTGGCCACAGCCCATTCAAAGTTACATTTGGACAAGATCCGCAGGTTGGATAAGGGTCATCTATCCTGCCAAGTACAGCTCTCTGTAATATTTTTAATGAGGAAGATATTGAAGCAGAGACAGAAGTAGAAGCAGAGACAGGGGCAGTAGCAGGAGCAGAGACAGAAATAGAAGGAGAGACAGGGGCAGTGACAGAAGCAGATGCAAAGACAGAAACAGTAGCTACGAATTTCCAAAAGATCCGTGTTTCAGCTACTCTAGGACAATCCAAGACAGCAACACGGATGACAAGACGCGGCAAATACTTACTCAAACCATTGTCTGTTGGTCAGTGTGCTACGCTGAGGGTTTCGGATGTCGATCGCGGTCCAACAGATCCAAAAAATCTATTAGTGGTCGTCCTTAAGGAAAATGATGGACTTCACACTGTAGGTTGTCGGGAGGGCATTATTGGGCCAAAATTTACAGCAGCTGATCTATGTGCAATCAAACAGCCCCTAATAAAGCCTGAAGAGGTTCCCGATATCTGCCTATCGATCAGAACTGCGACAGCAAGAGGCACTGGTGGGCAAGGCTATGTAAAGTGCCAGTGTACGACAAAGTGTACTTCACAACGGTGCAGCTGTCTTAGAAAAAAGCTCAAGTGCCACTCGCGCTGTCACCCGGGCAGATCATGTAAAAATTTGTGATTGAAAAACAAACTGGCGAATTGTTTTCATTGTGTTTTGCATGTGTTCAAATACACTTTAATTCTTTAAATTGCATTATTTGTAGCTTCTGTGGGTTGTCTGTTCGATTAATTTTCATTGTTTAGATTAGGTTGTCTGTTCGATTAATTTTCATTGTTTAGATTAGGCAGTCCAATTCACATCGGGCAAAATTTGGCGTCATAATGTGAACAATAGGCATTTTTTGCCTAATGTTAACAAATTGTAAACTTTATGCAAACTGCTTGCCTAATGTAAACATTAGGCAATTTTCTGCCTAATGTTCACATTAGGCAATTATCCACATTACGCGTAACATATATATATATATACATATATAATACTGTAAATACATATACATATATACATATACATATATATATATATATATATGCATATATACATATTGCCGGATTTAAACACTTTCATCAGGATAGAAACCACAAGAAAGGTGGGGGTGTTCTATTGTACGTTAAAAACAATGTTCATGCTTGTGTTTTAGAGAAAGTGAAACAGGATACATATGATAGTTTGTGGGTTGAGTTAACCCAAACAAATGGACAAAAAATGAATATAGGTGTAATATATAGGCCAAAGACATTATCATTAGCAGACGACAAACTGTTATTTCAAGAACTGTCTAGTTTCTGCAACCGGGATTTATTGATAATGGGTGATTTCAATTTGACTGACATTGATTGGATGACCCTTGAACATGGCCATATAGGTAGTCGCTTGATTGATTTTCTTGGTGACAATTACTTAATTCAGCATGTAAAAGAGCCCACAAGATATGGAAACTTACTCGATCTTTTGATCACTAGCCGCGAAAGCATGGTAATTGATGTAGAAGTCGGTGAATCTGTTGCAAATAGCGATCACAACTTAGTCAGATTCAAACTCCTAAATCCTAAACAATTTCAGAATAGATACTTGTGCTTCTAAAATACCCGATTTCAGTAAAGCTCAGTTCATAGGACTACGTCAGGAGCTTCAGCTTACAGATTGGGAGGCAAAATTAAGCGAAAAACCTGTAGATCAGATGTGGGAAATATTTCAAAATACGCTCACTAAGATGATTCAAACTTATATTCCTTTTAAGGACAGACGTCCCCCAAATCAGGCTCGCCCAAAGTGGCTCGACAAAGAAACTGAAAAAAGTATTGCTAAAAAGAGACGGGCTTATAAGAAATATAAGTGCTCGGGTGCATCTAATGACTATGAAAGTTATGTATCAATACAGAGAGATTTAAAAAAGACAATAAGAAAAAGAAAACGACAATACGAAATGAACATCGCTGATAAATCCAAAGAGAATCCCAAAGAATTCTATAGTTACATTAGAGATAAAAAGGTTGTTAGGAATCACATTGGTCCACTATTATCTGCTGACGGTCAACTTGAATATTCAAATGAAGGAATGTGTAATATCTTAAACAATTATTTTAGCTCAGTATTCGTAAACGAAACACCTCAAAGTGAATTCCAAACTGAAACCTGTGAAAAGTCTGGGGTAAACTTACTCACTACGGTAAA
>NC_134777.1:22948761-22951261 GCF_046742065.1 Oratosquilla oratoria | reverse complement strand
ACACACACACACACACACACACACACACACACACACACACACACACACACACACACACACACACACACACACACACACACACACACACACACACACACACACACACACAAAACGCACATAAGCAAACGCAGAAAAGCAAACATACACACCCTTTTGATGGGTATATGTGTGAGGGTAATATCTGTTGATCACGTGTCCAGAACGTGATCTAGGTTTATGGTGAGTAACCCGCATTTTTGTGTGCTTACATCACGTATAGGCAGAAGAAGGGTAGAGAATTGAAAGAGAGGGTTGGGACTTCTGAAGCGGTGAGTTCAATGCTGAATCAGAATATTGTCTTCAATTGAACATGATCGTTTGGTTGAATTCTAATTCTAATACTCTAAACACAAAGTTCTTTGATTGCCATCACTGTGCGTAACTGCTTAACAACACTCGTGCAGCATTGCCAACAAGACTGTCGACAATTGGTTCAAAGCTGGTAACAAGCAACGAAAGAACGCTGTGAAACAACCCAATGTAACAGTACATATTTCCCTGGCTCCGAGGACAGGCTACACTAACTGTATCCCATATTGTTTCAAACGATGTCTCTAACAATGTCACAACAGTGTAGAGGCTCCCTTAGCAACGGGAGGTCAAAGAACCAAGAGGGGATGAATGTACCAAGAGGCATAAGGCCTGGGAGGCCACAGCCCACCCTCACCCCCCACCCCCTATACCTCACCTTCCTTCGGCCTGCTTTTCAAAATCTCTCTTTCTCTCTCTTTCTCTCTCTCTCTCTCTCTCTCTCTCTCTCTCTCTCTCTCTCTCTCTCTCTCTCTCTCTCTCTCTCTCTCTCTCTCTCTCTCTCTCTCTCTCTCTCTCTCTCTCTCTCTCTCTCTCTCTCTCTCTCTCTCTCTCTCTCTCTCTCTCTCTCTCTCTCTCTCTCTCTCTCTCTCTCTCTCTCTCTCTTTCTTTCTCTCTCTCTGACTTTCTGTCTGTCTGTCTGCATCTCAGTCTGTCTCTGTCTACCTGTCTGTGTGTCTCTCTCACTGTCTATCTCCCCCAATCCCTTCTCTCTCTCTCTTTCTCTCTCTATGTCTACCTGTCCGTCTGTCTCTCACTGTCTATCTTCCCCCTCCTTTCTCTCTCTCTCTCTCTCTCTCTCTCTCTCTCTCTCTCTCTCTCTCTCTCTCTCTCTCTCTCTCTCTCTCTCTCTCTCTCTCCCGTCCACCCAGGCTCTCCTTTTGTCTGCCTGTCTGTCTGTCAAGTCCCTGGGCCTATAAACCTGTCACCAAGTGTTTCCGCGGACTGCCTTTGTGCCCCGAGGTGCTCACTTCGGACGGTCGGACCCAGTTTTCCCTCATTGTTCCCCCCTAACCCCTCCACCCCTGACCCCCCACCCCCACCCCACCCATCCCCGAGGTCGACCATCCACGGAGGACCTCCCTATCTTTTCCTCCCCCTCTTCCTCACTTCCTTCTCCCATCTCCTCCTCCTCCTCCTCCTCCACCACCTCATCTTCCTCCTCCTCCTCCTCCTCCACCTCATCTTCCTCCTCCTCCTCCTCCTACTCCTCCTCCTTAGACCATCCACGGAGGACCTCTCTATCTTTTCCTCCCCCTCTTCCTCACTTCCTTCTCCCATTCCTCCTCCTCCTCCTCCTCCTCCTCCTTAGACCATCCACGGAGGACCTCTCTATCTTTTCCTCCCCCTCTTCCTCACTTCCTTCTCCTATTCCTCCTCCTCCTCCTCCTCCTCCTCCTCCTCCTTAGACCATCCACGGAGGACCTCCCTATCCTTTCCTCACCCTCTTCCTCACTTCCTTCTCCCATTCCTCCTACTCCTCCTCCTCCTCCTACTCCTCCTCCTTAGACCATCCACGGAAGACCTCCCTATCTTTTCCTCGCCCTCGTCCTCACTTCCTTCTCCCATTCCTCCTACTCCTCCTCCTCCTCCTCTTCCCCCTTAGACCATCCACGGAGGACCTCTCTATCTTTTCCTCCCCCTCTTCCTCGCTTCCTTCTCTCATTCCTTCTCCCCCTCCTCCTCCTCCTTCTTAGACCATCCACGGAGGACCTCCCTTTATTTTCCTCCCCCTCTTCCTCACTTCCTTCTCACATTCCTCCTCCTCCTCCTCCTCCATCTTCTCCTTAGACCATCCACAGAGGACCTCCCTATCTTTTCCTCCCCCTCTTCTTCACTTCCTCCTCCCATTCCTCCCTCCCTCCTCTTCCTTCTCCTTAGACTCTTATTACACACGGCTCATGTTTTGTAGGAAAAAGAAACGAAGAGAGTATGAAGAATGGGGGGGGGGCGGGGAAAGGGGAGGAGTAGGAGAAAGTGGAAGGAATGATGGAGGAGGAAGAAGTGGTGGAGGAAGGTATGTTGGTAAAGGTGATGGAAGAGGAGGGACAAGAGGAGTATAAGAAGAAAGAAGAGGAGAAAGAGGAAACAAAAGGTGATACAAAAAAATGAGAAACACATAGAGGAGAGTGAAGAAGAGGAAGGAGGAGAG
>NC_134777.1:22928761-22931261 GCF_046742065.1 Oratosquilla oratoria | reverse complement strand
TCTTCTTCCTCTATTTCAATGGCAATGGATGCGCGCCAACAGGAAGAGACTTTTGGGTCCATATCGAAGTCGGATGCAGAAAATATTATAAAATGAAAAAAGAATAAGAATATAGTAAATGAAATATAAAAGATATAGCAAATCAGAATCAAACAAAATGAAATAAGACAAAATGAAAAATAAAATAAAAGGGCAAAACGAAATAGAATTTAGTAAAATAAAAAAATAAGAAGTAAGACAAAAAAATAAAACAAGATAAATTGAATTCCTCATTATAAACTAGAACATGACAAGTGTGAAAAATATCATCAGGTATGACGCTATCAATTCCCATTAGAATCTTAAAGATTTCTGTGGACTTCCTCTCTTTGGTCTCCATCTTTTAGGGGAATAGATTTAATTGTAAGGCTGTTGCCAAGACTTTCTGTTACCTAGCATCAATTTTGTAGCTTGTCTCTGTACCCTCTCCTATCTATCAATGTCTTCATTGAGATTGGAGACTCTTTATTCCTCATTCTCCTCATTTTTTCTTCCTCCTCTCCCTTCCCACCCCCTTCTTCCGCTTTCTCTTCACCCTCCTCTTCTTTCTTTTCTTCTTCCTCTTTTTCTTCTTCCTCTTTTTCTTACTTTTCTTTTTTTCTTTTTCCTGTTTTCCTCCTATTACTCGCCCTCGTTCCTGCCTTAGTTCTCTTATTTCTACTCTTTTTCTTCTGATCCTCTTCTTCTTCCTCTCCATTTACGTCTTCCTTTCCCTGGAGAGGATAGATACTGGAATTTGAAACGAGTAGCGGCACGTCACGGGCGAGGTCGTGGGATGAGACAGCACAGACAGTGAGGTGACACTCAAGATGAAGTGTCATGAGAATGAAACGATATAAATAGTCAGAGAAGGAGGAGGAGGAAGAGGAAGAGGAGGAGGAAGAAGGGAAGGAAGAGGAGGTGAAGGACGAAGAGGAAGAGGAGGAGGAAGAAGAGAAGGAAGAGGAGAAGGAGAAGAACAGGATGAAAAGGAGGGGGAAAAGAGGAGAATCAGGGGAGGAGGAGGAGGTGAAGGACGAAGAGGAGGAGAAGGAAGAGGAAGAAGAGAAGAAAGAGGAGAAGAAGAACGAACAGGATGAGAAGGAGGGGGAAACGAGGAGAATCAGGGGAGGAGGAGTAGGAAGAGGAGGAAGAAGAGGAATAGGAGGAAGAAGAAGAAGAAGAAGAAGAAGAAGAAGAAGAGGAGGAGGAGGAGGAGGAGGAGGAGGAGGAGGAGGAGAAAGAAGAAACTCCACTCCTTGTTTGAACAGGATCACCTGTTCAGAGTGGATCTATTACTCAAATCATTGGCCTTATTTGGGTGGAGGTGGGGGGAAAGGTTTCATGTCCACTCAGTCCTTGGTGCCTGGAGAGGAGTACGTTTTGCTCCTACTTTTCTAGACGAAATGTATCATCTTTATTGTCAAGATCGTAACCCATAACGCGCTAATCAGGATGGCTGTTATAAACTTCCCCGGGGAGTCGTTGAAACACTAATCATGATGTAATCAATACAAATTATGTGCAATAAAAACTAAGTTGGCACCAGTTTCATTCTTTTTCTCATCATTGGACTCGTTTGCATGGGCCACAGGGGACATGTCCTTCTTAAGTACACGGAAATAGATTTAATTTGTAAGTGGGTAGAAACAACTTCGCCAACCGTGTAGTTAGTGAATGGAATAAACTTCCTGCGGAGGCAGTACAATGTAGTTCAGTTCGAAGCTTTAAGAATCATTTAGATAAACACCTAAGGAAGATGCTGTAATGACTATCATTTATTTTATATTTTTTGTTTATTTGTTTTGTTATCATTTGTCTGTTTATTATTATTTGCTTGATTCTCATTTATTATTAGTTATATGTCAATTTATTATTATTTACTATTTACCTGTTTGTTTATTAGTTAACTATACCTATGCATATATTTATGTATTCTATTTATTAATTACATTAATATAGTTTTTATTTATTCATTTATTTATTCATTTATCATTATTATGATTTTTTTCGCATCCGACCTAGATATGGACCAAAAGGTCTCCTGTCGGCATGCTCCGCTTTTGTAATCTTTTGTAATCCTTTGTGTACTAATGCTCCCCACCATATCTGCCACCAGAACGGGACCCCGACCTCAAATGAATAAAACCAACTGGTTCTTATCGTCGAAAGTATGGAGCGGAAGGTGTTGGTGAAGAAACACAGAAGTTTAGGACCGCGGAAGCTCATATGTCACAAGGAAAGGAGTTAATATCTGATGTAGCTTATCGTTAACCCTTTTAACACGTTATCATACTTCTTATACCTTGTCAAAGAAATCCCCTAGCGATTTGTTCATACGGTATGAGAGTGACCCCTTAGTTGAAGGGATTCTTGATTTATCAAGACCCCCCAAGGATTCGAACCCTCTTGGCGTTATGAGTGGAGAGATGAGGAGGATAAGGTGCCGTGGACGATAAGGTAACATTGGTGCTCAAGTCGC
>NC_134777.1:22896261-22903761 GCF_046742065.1 Oratosquilla oratoria | reverse complement strand
AGCTTCCAGGGGGAATTTCACAATGTACTGGTCTCCCTTCAAGTAGACTGAATGGGCTAGGGACAGAGTTGGGAACTTGTATCCATTGTGGAGGAGGACAGCCTTCAAACTTTTGGTAGAGCTGTCTATGATGAGCCGCCATTTTTAACAACACCCCAGTAACGTCAAACAGTCCAGGCACATCATGACAGAAGCAGAGACCATTCCTAAGAGCGTAAAAACCTGAGTTCGTGCCGACTTCTCTGACTTGTCCTTAACCAAGGTCCACTGCTTCATCCTGGAGATGAATAGCTCTGCATCGGACTTGGTCAGACCCATACCCTTGACCAAGCCATTTTTTTTGGGGGGGGGCGGGGTGGTGAAGAACTTTCTCTGGTACCTCAGGCAGGTAAGCCAAGTCCTCAGCATCCATCTCCTCCTCTTCATCAAAATACTTGTCTTGGACTTCACCTGGTGTAGGTGGCATTGGCACGGGATATTTGGAGCAGTGAGGAACTGGACTAATTTATAATGGAAGATCTGGGTAATGCACAGCAGCTGCATTCTTTCCTTTCCGCCGCTTGCTAACATCCACCATGAAAAAAGTGGAGTTGCCTGTTGACTAACCAGACCTGTGGGATGGAGAATTCCAGGGACATTTTCTCACCTCGCAGACACCCTTACAGCGTCATCTTACGGTGATCACAACAGCAGTGAAGGCCCCAGGGCTTGTCCTGGTCCCCAACTGGCACCCCGAAGTACTTCTGGTAGATTACAAAGGCTTCACCGACGTTTCCAATGAGGAATTTTTGCCTCTCTTCTTTATATACTAGCCGCATATAACAGGAATCAGAGGGGTGGTAGCCCATTGAAGCCATCTGAAAATATAGAAACATATGCAATCAGAAAATATGAGTCTTATAGATATGGAAGTATGTTAGAGGAACATGCATGTATAAAATAAGTAGAGTAATTCAAGCCACAGTCGTCAGATTTTGAAAAAAAAAAAATTGTAGCACCAAATTGCACCAATTGCACTCGAAATATGGCATAAATTGTTTTTACTGCAATTCTTTAATTGCATTTGGTTAAATGTTAATGGCTAGCCTAGAAATTTTACAAACACAAGCTTATAACTGCTTAATAGTGTTTCTTATTTATTTATGTGGGCCCTAAGTAACAAAAAAGGTGATATAAGCCAAGAACATATTTTTTTCTTTTTGTTACATGGTGTAATCAAACTCTACTCAAACTTGATCTGAGCCTGAGAGCTCTTTGCCCTTAACTTTGACTCAACGAAATAGTCTTATCGCTGTGTCCTACTCTTCCTAAACGCCACAACACCAATCTGTTTCACAGTATCTCACGGTCCGAGCATGGCGTCGGTATGTCAAAGGACGGCGTAACCATACAAGCAGTGTTAGGCAGGGGAACAACAGAGGAAGGGGGAGGGGGGAGGAAGAGAAAGGAGGTAGTGGGGAGGGATAGGGGGAAGGAAGAAGAGAGGAAGAAGGAAGGAGGTCAGATTGAGGTGGAAAATGGAGATGCCACCAGGAAGGGGGATGTAAGCTTTGTGAGCAGGAAAAGGGAATAGGAAGGAAACTGTGGATTCGAAAGGGAATTATAGAAATGCGTAAAGTAAAAAGATATTTAGTAATGGTGTTGGTGGTGATAGTGGCGTTGGTGGTGATAGTGGCGTTGGTGGTAGTGATGGTGGTGGTGGTGGTGATGATGATGATGATGATGATGATGATGATGATGATGATGATGATGATGATGATGATGATGATGATGATGATGATGATGATGATGATTATGATGATGATGATGATGATGACGACGACGATGAACAAATTGGAAAATAATAGCATATCGAGAGAAGAAGAAAAAAACGACATTATAAGAATCCATTGATCAGGTAATGAAACGAAACAGAATATAATCAGGAATGAGCCTGAAAGTAAATATAAGGAGAAAAGAAGAGGAGCGAGAGAAGCGAGAAAAGAGGGAGGAGGGGAGGAGGGGAGGAGGGGAGGGAGGAAGGGGAAGAGCCTTAAGCTCACAGAGGAGGATAGAGGATAGAGGGCGATAAACATAGGACATAGGAAGGGAAAGAAAAGAAAGAAGGAACTACTGAGTAGCGAGAAGAAGGCGGTAGGTTATGTCCAAGGGGATGAAGAATTAAGACGGTTAGAGGGAAAAAACGAGGGGAGAGATAAATAGGAAACAGAAAGAAGAAGAAAAAAACAGGAGCAGGGAGGGGCGTTGATGGGATAGAGAAGGGAAAATGGAAAAGAAAGTAAAAGGGGCGAAGGAAGAGGCGGGATACATTGTGAAGAAAATGAAATTATCAGAGAAAGAAGGAAAGTACAGAGGAGGAGAAAGGAAAGAATAGAAGTAGGAGAAGAAGAGGAAGATAAGGGGGAAAAGGAGTTAGTAGCAGAGTAAGTGAAGGAGGAGTAGGCAACAGAAGAAGTAGAAGAAGGATGGGAGAGGAGGAATGGTTTGAGATTCGAAGAGGTGGTGGAAGTTGGGGTTGGGAGGAGGGGGAAGGGAAGATGAGGGTGGAGGGTCGACAAAGAAGAAAAGGAGAAGGACAAGGACGAGTCGCCAGGGCGAGAGACAATGGAGGGATTAGACAGAGCGGAGCACCTTTGTGTCCCTCAACGTTCCCAATGGCTGACCTGCCCCGAACATTTCCAATAACTGAATTGCCCAACGTCCCACTAACTACACTGACCAACGTTTCCAACTGATGCACTGTCTTTTGGTCCTAGTGGCATCAGTGGCTGGCTTTTTCACTAACTGCAGTACTTCACATTCAGGCACCAGTGTAGGCAGGTTTGCACAAGTATTGAAGAATGTCTCTCTGTGAAGTTGCAGTAGTGTTTTTTTTTTCTGTATAATCTTTGTCTGTTAACAGGGTTTGTCAGTTGGGTTTACATTTTTTTTCACACGAACTGTTTGGGACCATGGCTATTTACTGAATTTTATTCTATTATTTCACATTTACACAATAAGTTTCCTTTGCTAAGTCAAGTTCTCATATATCAATTGAAGTTGTGTCCATACCTTCGACATTTTCGATTTTGACTACCGTCCGATGATGACTTGATGTCAGTACAAAATGAAAATCAGTGTGGACTGTCTGTGCGCTTCAAGAAGTCCGTTTACGGTGCGTCATACGTCATACCGAATCAACCTTAGGACATGCCCTTCTCTCTTATTTCAAATTTATGTGTTATTTGGTTTATCATTATGTATATAGTAAAGGAAACTGTAGACGATAATGAGTATCACTTTTTAGGATTATAGCAACGATGACCTATACCCCATCCCACCTGTCTCCTCTGAGATATCTCGGCGTGGCAGCATGGGAAGGAAAAAGCGCTGTTGCCACATTTTGTAGCACTGATTCAAATCGTTTTTATAACCCTAAACAATGATACTCATTGTACTATATAGTTTCCTTTACATGCCTTTCTTTCTTACTTCAAATCTATGTGCTATTTGATTTGTTATTATGTATATAACCAAGAAAACTGTATAGTGTAAATGAGTATCACTTTTTAGGATTATAGCAACGATTACCTATACCCCATCCCACCTGTCTCCCCTGTGATATCTCGGCGTGGCAACACGGGAAGGAAAAGGCGCTGTTGCCACGTGTTGTAGAACTGATTCAAATCGTTGTTGTGACACTAAACAGTGATACTCATTGTACTATATAGTTTTCTTTACTATATACAGATTAAAAAACAAATAGCACATAGATGTGCAGCCCAACCCTGGGGTGCTGTAATCGATTATAGGGGGTGCTCGGAATTGATGCACACAAAAATCACATTGATAGATGTGTCATTGATTACATAGCTGTGCACATTTGACTTTTCCCATGCTATTTTATTTTTCTGGGGTGTTGTTATTTCTTCTACAAACAATATCATCAATTTGTTTCAGTTCTAAATAATCAAGAAAACAAATAATCAAGCAGTACACTTCACTTTCTTTTATCCTTCTGATAACAAGATAGGGGTGCTGGACTGCTTAGACATGACAACAGGGGGTGCTATGGTCGGAAAAGGTTGGGAAATGCTGTACTAAAGTGTACTAGGTATAATGGCAAGTAAATCTCGACTACTTAGAACACACAGATTCCTTTCCAACCTGGGATTGTGGACCTCAAATTACCTTGGTCGACTTCAGAAAGATTTGCAGGAATCTAGTCTATTTTTTCTATTTACCCTCGCTTTACTGAAAATAAGCAGAACGTTGTGTATTAAAGCTTTCATTTGCACTGTTTTTAAGTTCACCATACATAAGTCCTATTCTTATTTCTCATAATCTCATGTTATCATTTTTCAGTGGACCTACATATGAGAAAAAGATTGTCCAATAAGCTACGAAAGATAAAATTTTGGGAATCACTTGCAAAGGGGGTCTACTTCATATTTTCTCTAGTGGACTTTTACGCCATGTTCCATGATTTTGCAACACCACCACTAGATATAGAATCAACCATTGCTATTCAAATTACACTGCTAGTCCCCTTGTTACGTGATGAAGTAAATGTCACTACATTATTTTCCGTGAGACCCATATACCATACATACATACATATATACATACATACATACATACATACATACATACATACATACATGCATACATACATATACATGAATGCATTAAATTAATTGCACAGATATTTTGTTTTGATCACACACACATATACAGTACATGCACACTAATAGACAATGCATGTCCATCCGTGTTACCCTTAAATCATTCACTCAGAGGTTTTGTTTAGTCATACATGCATATACTTATAGGTTTACCCATGACCGAAACTGATGACGTGTCTCTTGAGAACATAGAATGTCTATGACCCTAACGGACAGCTGCACCACAGCGTCACTAACTGGAAGAAATGACAAATTCTTATTAAGTATTTCTAACTATGTGTTCCAATCTGTGGCAATTTCCGATTACTTGTTAACCGCGGACCTGCTCTGAATGTGGACACTATAGGTCGTGACCCCTCTTCCATAGCCAACGCCAGATCTTTTCGTTCAAACGAGAGAGAAATTTTACTCTGGGCTGATTCTTGTCAAATATTGTGGATTTGAACATCTCGAAGGAGACTTCGCTTACTTTATTCTAGACTTTCTCGGAAACATTTAAACAATGTGTCCAACATTCGTAAAAATCTATCTTCTCTTACTATGTTATTGACATTCTCAACATTTGACTTAGAAATAATATGATACTTAGAGATTCGAAAAAAAAATAATACAACCGAAGTCGTTTCTACTAAAACGAACTCAAAACAATTAACGAGAATCGGTAGTTTGGAACGCCCATAGGTCGTCTCGACAAAGTCATTAGTTTTAATTTCTAGCTATAAAGACTTTATTATGGTTAATATCATGCTGTTTTAATCAGCTCAGAGGGAAATATAGGCACGGATAGGCTATATAGATAAATAAGAAAAGAACTCATTTACCCACAATAACTTTCGTGTCCAGAATTGACATCTCTTTCTTGAACAACAAGCTAAACGATTTATTGCACTTAGAAAACAGCTTATCTTCAACTATATTACCCGCTGGCTACTAGAATGAAAAAATATATGAAGCGATGTTACGATGTCTTAAGGGTCAATATATATGTTTTGACATTATTTGAATTACCTGCCTGTCAAAACAAAATCAGTAATGCGCACCAATGTCTCGAAATGGATCGTAGTTTTTAGTTAAAGTGTCTCTCTTTTTCGTTCACTGTTACTGTTAAGTGTTTGCAGACCAGTAGGTTACAAAGTTTGTAGTTACGCCATACCAAATAGGTCATTACAAGCCAGAATCACTTGTTCTACTTGTACACAACAAGCATATTTTGATTTTCTTCGATAGTTGGCCTCACGAACCAACGATGCTTCGAATATTGTGATGCGTCAGAAGACAGCTAAAGATTATTTCAACAACCGATCACGTTCGTATTTTTTATGCATCGAATACTGTGATGCGTCAGAAGACAGCTAAAGATTATTTCAACAACCGATCACATTCGTATTCTTTTTTATTTCTAATATATATATGTATATATATATATATTTTTTTTTCTTTTCCTTTTTTCTGCGTTACACATCAGTTGGAAAGGGAGGGGGAGGTTAACTTGTCACGATCGACGCAAATTTCGAACAGTAAATACATTTCTAGTAAGTGTAGGTCTTCGAAAAGACCAAACGGATTTTTTCCCAATATCATGAACTAAATTTCTGAAAATAGAGCTTTACTCGATGCGGAACTAAACGATATTCGCTGGGTTTCATTGCGCATTCCAATGCGCTTCAAAAGGTGAATTCTCAACTACAACATAAGCCTCTGTACCGTGATCCCTTAAGGGAACATATATTTTACGGAGAATAGTGTTGTACAGTGATGTGGTGCTCCACAGCAATTAGTGTTGTGTTTTTATATAATGTTTATTGTGTTGTGACCGTACAAGATGTCTAATTGAAGTGGAGTATCGTACTGCGGAACGTAGCCTTCTTGTGAAGCAACTCTGCGTTTCACGGTAAGTGTAGACAACAACCATTCAAAGTGGCACACTTGACTGATTAAAATCAGTGAAGTGTACCACTTTTTGGTGTGGAGTGTTGCCATATATGCTTTAGGGTTGAAAATGTCATATTTCTCTCCAGCACGTAAAGTGGTTCATGCATGTTCAATGTTGACTGTGCCACATAGTTTAACCTCTTTCTCGAATACATAATGGGTGATTATTAGATTTCTGGTTTGGTAATTCTTAACAAGAGAGCAAGTGCAGTGCCATCAAATTCGCCAATTCACACGAAAAACTTATAGTGATCAGCGTTTCCCAACCTTTTCTGACCATAGCACCTCTGTTGTCATGTCTAAGCATTCCAGCACCCCTATCTCGTTATTAGAAGCATAAAAGAAAATGAAGTGTACTGCTTGATTATTTATTTGATTGATTCCTTAGAACTGAAACAAATTGTCAATATTGTTTATAGAAGAAATAAGAACGCCCTAGAAAAATAAGATAGGATGGAAAAAGTTAAATATGCACAACTAGGTAATCAATGATACATAATAATATCAATGTGATTTTTGTGAGCATCGCTTCCCAGCACCCCCTATAATTGATTTCAGCATCCCAGGTTGGAAAACGCTGGTTTATAGGCTTATACAGACTCCACAGTCATATTGATCATGGAACTGCACAGTCATATTGATCATGTAAGAACTCACACTTGCAGGTATGCACCGTGGGACCGCCAATTACATAGGATTTGGTAACGTACATTTTATATCTTAGTGTACTAACTCCATCTTGCTTTTGCCTAACACTGAAGAGAAATAATTCAAGGCAGATTTGTGAAGAAATGTTGCCACGAGAAAGAAAAAAATAATAAAGAAAGAAGTTTGTTGCTCAGAGGCAAGGGAGCTTACAAACAGAATTCCACAAGTGAGATTAGATCATATCATATTCCATTTT
>NC_134777.1:22878761-22893761 GCF_046742065.1 Oratosquilla oratoria | reverse complement strand
ACATATGATCATTTCCAATTTCGTCTAATTCAATCTATTCATGCTGATTTCCCATTTTCTCTACAGTATAAGAGATAGTGGTCATTTTTTAAGTTTTATCTATTTATTTAATTGTTTATCTATCTACACAGTGACAGTAAAAGCGTCTATATGCAGTTACTGTAAACAGTTACAGGAAATACTTTACAAGCGACACAAGTAGGACAATGACTCCAGGAAAGTCTGCAATTGACATTATAAGAGATGATTTCTTTTACTTATCCTCCTTACCCTTCATGTGGACTTGGTGGTTCCCTTCATACAACTGATGATATTTGGTAATTATATACACTTTCACACTGTATGTCAACAATTTGAACTCTTTATCTGTGTCTATGACTAGTTATTGGTGAAATTGCAAATATAGTATTAAAACATGTGATCATATACTTATCACCTCTATCAGTAGGCTAGACGAAATGAAAAAAATTGACCAAATTGGCAGTAGCCCATATGGGAATTTTACTGTAGACGAATTGAGAGTAGCCCATATGGAACTTTTACTGTATACGAAATAGAAGTAGACCAAACAGGCATGAGCTGTGTTGTGTAGACTGGTGACAATCTTAAATATGAAAGACTATCTCAGTTAGAACATCGTCAAGCGCGACCCATTAATTCTAGCGTGTGGACCTACAATTTCAAACCTAAGCTTAGCAATTACCAATTCCTTAGAATCGATACCTTCTTGGAAACACTTTAGTTATCCCTAGGCTTGTAAACACACGCTTCAGACCGGACGCGAGGCTAGGTCATCTCAAGGTCAACAAAGCTTGGGTCACCCACGCCGAGGACCCCACGCTACCCGAAGCCAACAAGCCTCCTCCACACTCCCCCCACGCCACGCCTCCCTTGGGTGACCTGACGCGAGCGTCCGTGACCTCGTTTCCCGGAGTTCGTGGAAGAAGGACGCTACCTGGGGTTGACAGCTGGGGTAATTAGGTTGGTAACCAACATTAAGGTTGTTTTGAAAAGTACAGCCAATATGCAATTCCTGGTCGTGTAAGTAAACGTTTTAGTTCAATAAAACGCGCGCACACACAAACACACATTTCCTTATGTCGGATTTCGTTGTATCCCGACTTAAGTTTCGTGATATCTTCTGTTATCTTAATTAATCTTATCTCGGTCTTACGGTACATTTCTGGTTATATTATATTTCCGTACAGACGACTCCCTGTGAATAGAATGGAAGAACGTAGCACAGATGCGGTATAACTTGAAGTTCCAGTCATTTGATCAACTATAAGAAAATGCAAGAGATAGACGAAAGGAAGTGATAGACGAAAGGAAGTGATAGACGAAAGGAAGTGATAGACGAAAGGAAGTAGAGAAAATGGAACTTCAAAATGGCGGGGGAGTGCTTTAGCGGACGGATATATAACTTTATTAATTTTCTCCTTGTATCACTATTCGAGGACCTGTGCAATTCTAGCAAGCTGATCTGAGTCTGACGCCCCAGAACTTGTTCTCGACAACAAATCCTTAGTATCTATTATGTAAAATGTTCAGTAAGATAATGATTTGTTTTACTACGTTCGTAATTACAATGTGCACAAGGCTAGATAAAAGAATAGCAACAATTTAGTTTTACATTGTCTTGATTACTGGCGCTGAAATTTCGCCATTCGATTCCCCAGTACTCGTGTTCCCGACAACAAATCCTTAGTATCTATTATGTAAAATGTTCAGTAAGATAATGATTTGTTTTTACTACGTTCCCTATAACCAGGCTAGAGAAAAGAACAGCAAGAATTTAGTGTAATATTGTCTTGATTACTGGCGCTGAAATTTCGCCATTCGATTCCCCAGAACTCGTGTTCCCGACAACAAATCCTTAGTATCTATTATATAAAATGTTCAGTAAGATGATGATTTGTTTCTACTACGTTCGTAATTACAAGGCTAGAGAAAAGAACAGCAACAATTTAGTGTTATATTGTCTTAATTACTGGGGCTGAAATTTCGCCATTCGAATCCCCAGTACTTGTGTTCCTGACGACAAATCCTAAGTATCTATTATGTAAAAATTTCAGTAAGATACTGATTTGTTTTTACTACGTTCGTAATTACAATGTGCTAGAACAAGGCTAGAGAAAAGAACAACAAGAATTTAGTGTTATATTGTCTTGATTACTGGCGCTGAAATTTCGCCATTCGATTCCCTAGTACTTGTTCCTGACGACAAATCCTAAGTATCTATCATGTAAAATGTTCAGTAAGATAATGATTTGTTTTTGCGCTCCTAATTACAATGTGCTAGAACAAGGATAGAGAAAAAACAGCAACAATTTAGTGTTACATTGTCTTGATTACTGGCGCTAAAATTTCGCCATTCGATTCTCCAGTACTTGTATTCCTGACGACAAATCCTAAGTATCTATCATGTAAAATGTTCAGTAAGATAATGATTTGTTTTTACAATATACTACAACAAGGACAGAGAAAAAAAAACATCAACAATTTAATGTTACATTGTCTTGATTACTGGCGCTGAAATTTCTCCATTCGATTCAGCAAAAACATTTATCGCCTTCTGGCACCAGGGAAGAGCAATAAACTCCCGCGTCGACCCAGGGGGGCGTCAAGCGGAGGCCCTGTGGCACAGCGGGCCTAATCCTCCCCTGAGGTGACCGGCCACACGACTCAGCCTTACCCTCACCTTACTTGTGACCCTTCGTCTGACCTTATCTGACCCACCGTGACCTGCTACGTGTAGGTCAAGGCTCAAGCCGACAGGTCAGAGGATAGTCAGGAGGCCGTCCTCCCTCCCTCTCCCTCCCCACCCCCCCTTCTCTCTCTCTCTCTCTCTCTCTCTCTCTCTCTCTCTCTCTCTCTCTCTCTCTCTCTCTCTCTCTCTCTCTCTCTCTCTCTCTCTCTCTCTCTCTCTCTCTCTCTCTCACACACACACACACACACACACACACGGGTGTATTGTGAATGTTAGGCATTTCGACCAATAGTAGTTGATTTTTTCCAAACTGAAGGGTGCGTCACCACTCAAATAGATACATGGCAATTGGCTACATGACATTTGGTCACTATAAAATCTTCATAAGAACATAAGAACATAAGAACATAAGAACATAAGAAATAAAGGAGACTGCAAAAGACCATAAGGCCTACACTAGGCAGCTCCGTATCCATCACCACCTGTCGTCCCCATCCATAAAGTTGTCTAATCGTTTTTTAAAACAACTGATAGTTTCAGCGCTTACTACGTGGTTACTTGTAATAACACAATTTATGTTTATATATGGTAACCAGGCTTTCGGTGGAACACTGAACTGTTAACAATGAGACACGGGAACAGATGTGACTTTTATAATTTTGATGCTATAATATAATGGATAGAAAGAATGTGGGCATATAAGGTTGATTCAATGAAAATAACTGCTATGCTGTAGTGACACAGCATTGTAGGTGAATAAAGGTTCCCTAGTTTACAAAAAAAATCTTACTTTATATAAGAAATTTTTGCTGTGATCAAATGTGTGGATACTGTACAAAGGAGGAGCATGCCGACAGGAGACCTTTTGGTTCATAGCTAGGTCGGATGCAAAAAAAATAAAATAATAATAATAAATAAAAATTATAATATAAATGATGAATAAAATAAGCAAAGAGATAAATAGATAACGTTAAATAATAAACAGGTAAATAAATAAAAATGATAATATAAATAATAGATAAAATAAGCAAAGAGATAAATAGGTAAGGTTGAATAGTAAACAGGAAAATAAATAGAAATGATAATATAAATGATAGATAAAATAAGTCGATAAATAGGTTAGGTTAAATAATAAACTGGTAAATAAATTGACAGATGATAATAATAAATGATAATCAAGGAAATAATAATAAACAAATAAAAAAAAAAATGAAATAAATGGCAAGCATCACAGCACCTTGCATAGGTGTTTGTCTAAACGAATTCTAAAGCTTCGAACTGAACTACATTGCACTGCCTCTGCAGGAAGTTTAGCCCATTTAACTACACGGCGAAATTGTTTTTATCCACTTCCAAATTAAATCTATTTCCTGACAGTTTGAGACCATTATTTCTTGTCGGATTCTCATTCAGTGTGAAAATGTTGTCACTTTTGATGTCAATTCCCTTTTATAATCTTAAAAGACATTTATCAAGTCACCTCTTGAGTCTACATTTTTTAAGGAAAACAGATTCATATGTTTTAGTCATTTTTCGTACGATTTATTTTTCATATTTGGAATCAGTTTTGTATGATTTATTTTTTATATTGGAATGGGCATATAAGGTTGATTCAATGAAAATAACTGCTATGCTGTAGTGACACAGCATTGTAGGTGAATAGGGTTCCCTAGTTTACAAAAAAAAAACTTACTTTATATAAGAAATTTTTGCTGTGATCAAATGTGTGGATACTGTACAAAGGAGGAGCATGCCGACAGGAGACCTTTTGGTTCATAGCTAGGTCGGATGCAAAAAAAAAAAAAAAAATAATAATAAATAAAAATGATAATATAAATAATAGATAAAATAAGCAAAGAGATAAATAGGTAAGGTTGAATAGTAAACAGGAAAATAAATAGAAATGATAATATAAATAATAGATAAAATAAGCAAAGAGATAAATAGGTAAGGTTGAATAGTAAACAGGAAAATAAATAGAAATGATAATATAAATGATAGATAAAATAAGTCGATAAATAGGTTAGGTTAAATAATAAACTGGTAAATAAATTGACAGATGATAATAATAAATGATAATCAAGGAAATAATAATAAACAAATAAAAAAAAATGAAATAAATGGCAAGCATCACAGCACCTTGCATAGGTGTTTGTCTAAACGAATTCTAAAGCTTCGAACTGAACTACATTGCACTGCCTCTGCAGGAAGTTTAGCCCATTTAACTACACGGCGAAATTGTTTTTATCCACTTCCAAATTAAATCTATTTCCTGACAGTTTGAGACCATTATTTCTTGTCGGATTCTCATTCAGTGTGAAAATGTTGTCACTTTTGATGTCAATTCCCTTTTATAATCTTAAAAGACATTTATCAAGTCACCTCTTGAGTCTACATTTTTTAAGGAAAACAGATTCATATGTTTTAGTCATTTTTCGTACGATTTATTTTTCATATTTGGAATCAGTTTTGTATGATTTATTTTTATATTGGAATCAGTTTTGTATGATTTATTTTTTATATTTGGAATCAGTTTTGTATGATTTATTTTTTATATTTGGAATCAGTTTTGTATTATTTTTTTATATTTGGAATCAGTTTTGTATGATTTTTTATATTTGGAATCAGTTTTGTATGATTTTTTATATTTGGAATCGGTTCTGTATGATTTTTTATATTTGGAATCAGTTTTGTGGCTCGCCGTTGTACTTTTTCCAATCTGTCAGTCTTTAATGAGATTCGGTGACCATACGGAAACAGCATATTCCAACTATATCAGTGAGAGATGGAGTTTTGAAGTCAAAGGATCGCGCAATCAGTCCTAGAATCTTGTTTTCTCAGAGGTTGAAATACACTGCTTAGATTGATTTGAGATCGTTACTGATAATTACGCCGAGATCTTTTTCACTATCCACTTTTATTAACGAATTTTCAAATAACTTGTAATCGTACTTACTGTTATTTCTACCAATGTGCATAACCTTGCATTTACTTGTGTTAAATTTCATTAGCCACTTTTCAGACCATTGCTGTACTTTATCTAAATATTCTTAAATATCTAATTGGTTTATCTATATTGTTGACTGTGTTGCAGAATTCGAGTAAGTTAGTCACCCAAGAACGTTTCCGTCTGAATCCATGCTGGCTATCATTGATCAAATAGTTCCTTTCTAAATGATGTTCCATTGCATCTGATGATAGTTTCCATAATTTTTCCTACGATTGAAGTCCAGCTTATAGGCCTGAGGCTACCACTTATTCCGTGTGAAACTAATTTAGTAAGTCGTGGGGGACGGTATCAAAAGCTTTTGCAAAGTCTAGATATATTAAATCTTTTGTCATAATTAGAGATGACTGTGTTGTAGAATTCGAGTAAGTTAGTCACGCTAGAACGTTTCCGTCTGAATCAATTCTGGCTATCATTTATCAAACAGTTTCTTTCTAAATGAAGCTCGATTGCATCACTGATGATAGTTTCTATATTTTTTTCCTACGATTGAAGTCAAGCTGTATTTATTTTTTCACTTTTTTTGAATGTGGGAGTAACGTTAGCTAGATTTCATTCTATTGGGACATCCCCGGATATGATGAATTTCTTGAAAATAATTTCTAATGGAACAACAATCTAATTTTTCATTTCCAATTTAAGATTCTTGAATGTCAACCGTCTATACACATTTTATTTTTTCTTTTGCTATATTTATCGCAGTAAATTTACTCTAAACTTTTCACAGTTTTCAGTTTGGAGTTCATTGTGAGGTGTTTCGTTTATGAATACTGAGTTAAAATAATTGTTTAAAATATCACACATTCCTACATTTGAATATTGAAGCTGACCGTCAGCAGATGATAGTGGGCCAATGTGATTCCTAATAACCTTTGAATCTCTAATGTAACTGTAGAATTCTTTGAGATTATCTTTGGATTTATCAGCGATATCAATTTCGTATTGATTTTTAATTTTATTGTCTTTTTTAAATCTCTGTATTATTAGATAACTTTGATAGTCATTAGATGCACCCGAGCACTTGTATTCTTATAAGCCTGTCTCTTTTTAGTAATACTTTATTCAGTTTCTTTGTCGAGCCATTTTGGGCGAGCCTGCTTTGGGGGGCGTCTGTCCTTAAACGGGATGTAAGTATGAATCATCTTATTAAGCGTATTTTGAAATATTTCCCACAACTGATCCACAGGTATTTTTTGCTTAATTTTGCCTCCTAATCTGTAAGCTGAAGCTCCTGACGTAGTTCTATGAACTGAGCTTTACTGAAATCGGGTATTCTAGATACACAAGTATCTATTCTATTTATTTTTTTAGCAATTTGAGTTGTGATCACTACTTGCAATAGATTCACAAATTTCTACGTGCTTTCGCGGCTAGTGAGTAATAGATCGAGTAAATTTCCATGTCTTGTGGGCTCTTTTACATGCTCTAAGTAATTGTCACCGAGAAAAATCTATCAGTAAAATTGAAATCACTCATTATCAATAATTCCCGGTTGCGGATTTTCCACTAATAAAGGTTCATCATCGTATTCCGCATACACTTATTCAGAACTAAACATATCTCAATTAAAATTTTCTTGTTATTCGCGACTTGAAAAACTGTTCTGCCTACCAACTTGTGTTTTTATTCGATTATAGGATATTTGAGCCACGGGTCTGCAACCTAGGATGTTTGGACCACGGGATGACTATATCTGGACGTTTGGGCCACGGAATAAAATATTTTAATCTTATTTAATAATTTTTGAGGAATGTGTTTTTTTCATTCTAACCTAACCTAACAAAAACGTGTTATTTTCTTATGCTATTCCATGGGTCAAACGTCCTACTTACCGTGGCCCAAACGTCCTGTATATCGTGACCTTAACGTTCTTTCACCCTTGTATTCAACCCAGGGAAGCATCCTGTACAGCAAGAGGGCTGAGTTCACTGCCACAGGTTGTGGGCGTGCGAGTCTAGCATCTTCCGAATCGCGAGATCGAGCCCCGTATTTCTCCCTGATATCACGCCTCCTTACATCACAACCCCCAACGCTGCCAGTCCCTCTAGCTCGGGTGGGAAGGTGGGTAGTTATGTGGTGAGTCTTGAGTGGGGAGATGAGTAGTTATGTGATGAGTTTTGGGTGGGGAGGGAGGTAGTTATGTAAAGTTACAAATGAGTAGTACGAGTGTGGGTGTTAGGGAGAGGTATGGCTTTGTTTTGGGGTTACATGGCTAGCCTAGAAACTTATTCTGCATTTGCAAATATTTTTTTTTATGAATTAAGCTACTTAATCATTTATGAGAAGACTTATGTCATCCTTCAATACTATACCAGCATATTTTTTTTCTTAACAATCCCAGATCATTAATTCACTTTTTTGTAATTTAAGAATAACTGTTTAAGATCGTAAAATCAAATGGTATCTGCAGACTGTCATAAGAACATAACATTAGAATGAAGGAGACTGCAAGAGACCATAAGGCCCACACTAGGCAGCTCCGTATCCATCACCACCTGTCATCCCCATCCATAAAGTTGTCTAATCGTTTCTTAAAACAAGACAAGAGTCTGTGCCTGGAGAAAGCAACCTTAGTGGTACAATCGTCGTTCTGGTCATGCGGTTGTCAACGACCTTGCCAGCAGACCAAGCTAGTTCACCAGTTACAATCTGGTATGGCCCCAAACCCTGAATACCTCGCAAGTTCTCACATTTGGTAGCCCCGACCCCATTTATGATCTTGTATCTAACACGTCCACGGCTTCCTTTCGCTGACTCCTACGGTTCTCCTCTTTCCTTCTTCCAAACATTTCTCATCTCCGTCTTTTATCCAGTACTCAACTTCGACGTCCTTTCCAGTGCCATATTCCCTCCCCCACGAACACCTTCCTGCCTTACACGCTGGCATTTACGCAACTTCCTTCGATACGACGACCTAATTCACCGATTATTTTTCTTTATACTGTCCAACAATGTTCTTTATCTGAGGGCCTGGCTGGGCAGAATGGGATCAAGATTTAACGTCGCTGTTCCAATTCACGATTGACCGTCGTTGATCCAATTCACCCTTGAGCTGAATAGAAGGTAACTTCCCATTTGGTCTACTTCATATATTGTCTATTTCCAATTCGTCTACTCGTATTATCACCACTTCCCATTTCGTCTACTTCTGTCCACTCATACCGATTTCCCATTTTTGTCTACTCTAGATACTAGAATTGAGGTAATGGATATTTTTTCTTCAAATGTACATATTTACACAATTTACACATTACAAGCAACACAAGTAGGACAATCACTCCAGAAAATGCAATGGACAATCGATAGTATAAGCTATAATGCATAATAATTGGTGAGAAATGTAGTAACACATTTGTAAATCACAACTAATACCACAGTCGGACGAAAGAAAGAATTGAGTGAGCGAAACTATATATTTCGATTGCTAACTGCAATCGAAATATATAGTTTCGCTCACTCAACTCTTTCTTTCGTCCGACTGTGGTTTTAGTTGTGATATAATGTATAAGTTTCTAATGAAAAAAAAAAAAAATCCTTGCCCCTCCTCTTGACCTGGTAACGGTGTCCTTCATACAGCTGAAGATAATATTTGATAATCAGATACACTTTCACACTGTATGCCAACAGTTTGGGATTTTTATCTTTGGCTAGTTAATGTTGACATTGCAAATATAGAATTAAAACATGCCATATATGTACTTATCACTTGTTAAAACCAATAATTGTGTTTTCTAATTTGTTTTACCTTATTTTTTAAGTATGCCAAAAGTAGACGAAATGGGAGATTAGGCCAGATTGGGAGTAGACCAAATGGGAATTTTACTGGAGACGAAATGGTAGTAGACCAAATGGGAATTGTGCTGTAGCCGAGTGGGAGTAGACCAAATGGACATGAACTGAATAGAAGTGTCTGGCATTACATAGAACAGTATTTTGAAAACTATATTACTGTGTTTGGAGTGTTAATGACTACCCAATTCTGGCGCGACAATTCGAGGCGCCTCAGTGTCCGAGGGCCAATCTGGATTTGTTTTGGTTCCAGGTTGACAGAGTGCCACAGTTCCTGCAGCTTTTGCATCAGACACAAACGCAATCACTCCCACGCTACGCACATTAACTAATACGCATAAAGGCCTATTACGACATACAGTATAATTAGACGAATACACATGAGGGCCTAATACACATAAAGTTCTATGGCAACATATTGGTGAGTTAGGCAACATCATGGGTTAGAGATGCGGCTAAAGGCATCACCTTTACCAAATGGAGCCATCTGGGGCAAGTGTCAGTTGCCTATACGCATTGGGCATCGAACCAGAACATTTGTACTCACGAGGCCAAACGCGCCGCAGGGAAGATAAGCAAATTGTCTCGTCCCCTTCCCTGCTCTCATTAACTGGCACTTACTAATCAGTCCAGCCCACGCGAACATCTGCTCACCAATTCCTTATCCACACAACCACGCGCGCGCGCACACACAAACACCTACACGAACAAGCGAGAGGGCACGTAAACACACGCACGTACACACACACACACACACACACACACACACACACACACACACACACACACACACATATCCTTTTATACTGTATATTTACATGCTTAAAAGTAAAGATACACACATATGACACACAAGCAAGAACGCGCGCACACACACGCTCAAACAAGCAGGCGCGTGCACACATGGCACATGCAAGCAAACATGCATTCACACAAACAAGCACTCACACATACACAACACACGCAAACAAGCAGTTGCGCACACAGAGGCGCACACAGATGGCAAACACGAACACATATACACGCATACTCGTATACAAACACACGCAAGCAAGCACTCTTGCAAACAAACATACGCAACACACAAGCAAGTACACATACGGTATACCCATACGTAAGGAAACACACCCACGCACAAGACGTATACGCCCTCACGCTCATGCGGGAGTAAATATACATGCACACGCATCTCGTGGCGCAGTGATTAGAGTTCTCGCCTACCACTACGGCGGTCCGGGTTCGAATCCCGCCCAGGGCTGAAATAATTTCAGTATCGCTGCGCTGCGGGTTGTTAAACTCTTGTGTAGGGGGGTGCGTGTAAGGTCACAGTATTACCCATGGATTGGTCATATATGAGCTCTCATCCGGGAGGATTATATCTGTCGATCACGAGTCTAACACGTGATTGAAGACCATGGGGGGATCACAGACACACACAAACACACACAAACACACACAAACACACACACACACACACACACACACACACACACACACACACACACACACACACACACACACACACACACACACACACACACACAGACTCCCTAGGCACAGGCACTCGCTAATCATATTCGCTCTTTCCCCATATGGTGACCTCTCTATTCCACACCAGTTCACTAATCATTCCCACTCCACTTACTCCAGAGCTCGTATATTCTATGTCCTCTTTACTTTGTCCTTATGCTGTGTTTTCCCCTTCGTAGCCACTTTCTTGATTCCCCCCATTCATAATGTACACACAGTACTTTGTGAACAATTCTCCTATGTGGGTGACATAATGTGGAGGCTTGTGCAGATAAATTAAGTACATCAATAGCATTTCGTGTATGCAATTTGATATATGATAAATCATGTATTTCAGAATACTATGGAACTATCTGTGAAAGTATTGTGCATCTACGCATTTGTGCATACGTTTAGGGATATGCATTCATGCATGGAAACAGCGATGTAAATGCATTATTGTTGTTCGTTCAAGAATATCTTCAAGCAGTTTTTACACACACACACACACACACACACACACACACACACACACACACACACACACACACACACACACACACACACATATATATATATATATATATATATATATATATATATATATAAATAAATATTAAACTATCAACGTTCATTAAAAACTTTACTAACCGAAGGAAAAAACAACAGAAAGAACACCAAAACGTTTCAAACAGTTCTGCTTCTTCAGACCGGAATAAACTAAGTCTGGATAGGCATATGGGGTATTTTGGATATGAAGCTCTTTGGAGAGGACATCCAGTGACTCGATCGTTGGTTGCCTTCGTTTTGGTGTCTTCTCATCCCTTTCGCCAGCCGGAGGTTGGAGTGTTGCTCCGTTCCGTGGGTTGCTCGGATGTGTTGAACCTTTGAGAAGCTTGCCTCCCTCGAACAGGGCGAAGTTAATGAAAGGTTATAATTCTTTTATGCTGATGGCCCAGGTCCGTTTTCTTCGCGTTGATTACAGTGTTGCCTATCACTGTTTCTCTTTCTAGGTAGAATCTGTTTCGGGTCTAAGCATGTTAGTCAGGATCTGCTGGAGATGGAGTGGGATTCCTTTGGACAGGTGTCCTTCCCACGTAGGTAGACAGTGGAGGTAAAATCCTTCTTTGGGCATGTGAATTTGTACACTACGTGGGATTGACTGATTACATGAAATATAGGGATGGTGTCATCTTTCAAGAGTTCAGACTTTGCATCTCCAGCATGGAGGTCCTACATAACACCTTTGGAACCACCAGACACCATCTGGGTAGATGGTGAATCAGTCGTTAGAGGTACACGGGTTTACGTCTGAAGCCGTGTTGGCTGTCATTTATCACGCACTTGCTAAGTGACATTCGATATTATCTCATAATTGTTTCCATTATTTTTTATGAGTGAGGTCAGGTTTGTTGGTCTATAGTCCTGTGGCTTCTGCTTGTCACCGTTTTTGAATACAGGAGGATTTGCTAATTTCAGTTCTCTTGGCTTATCCCAGGTCGTAATGGATTTTCTGTAATAATTTCTAATAGAATAGTAAATATATTTTTATTTTCTCAAAATTCTTGGGTGCCATCCGTCTGACATTGGTGTTTTATTATTATTTTAATTATTTTTTTCTCTGTAACTTGTAACTTTCCTGATGTTTTTTTTTGGTTGTATTTACAAAAAATGAGTAACTCTTTATTCAACATAACAAATGACTTAGGTAATCGCTTGCTTTGAAGCATTTCCTTTAAGAAAACTGAACTAGAATGGGCAATTACCATTTATGATTGTCGCTTTTCCTGATCGTATTTTGAGATTTTTTTTAGGTATACATAACTTTTGATTGATAGCCATTAGGGGATTCAGAATGATTGAATTTGATGTAATATTGTCTTTTTTGCGATACTTTTCTCCGTTTCTTCATTAAGAGATTGATTTGAAAGTCGCAAATCGCCTGTCTCTTAAATGCACCGTTAAAGTTGCTCAGATATTAATATTGGGTATACAAAAACAGGTGCAATTTTGGCGGTGTAAAAAATGTAAAAAAAAAAAGATCGATAGAAAACGTTTTTTTTTGCATCACTAATCGTAAATACAACTACTTTGTTATGGGTTTGTAATGCAGTGGGAATATTTTGAAATATTTCCCACGAATAAATGCATGAAAAAATAAACTAGTTCAAAAATAAAAAATACATAAATACACATATAGAATAGATGAGTGAATACAAGAATAGATAAAAATGCATGAACAAATAAATACATGAATACATTTATGAGTAAAGTATGAAGATAAATTAATTCATAAGTAGATAAACACGTAAATAGAGAAATAACTATATGAATAAATAAAGAAATGAATATATGATAAACACATGAACAACTAAAAAAAGTAAAAAAAATAAAAGAAACGTGGTACATTTTTTTTTCTTGGCAACGAAAAAAATTCGCACTCTTCGCACTGCCCAGGGAGTCCGTTCAAATAAATAAGTAAATAAGCTAAAAAAAAAAAAAAAAAAAAAGTGGTACTTTTTTTTCCCTTGGCAACGGAAAAAAATTCGCACTCTTCGCACTGCCCAGGGAGTCCGTTCATCACACATCTCTTGTTTCCCGAAATGGGCCCTTCCCACCCCAACCTGCTCGAGTTTCTCACATCTGCTCCTACTTTTCACTTTATATGGTCCCACAGGCCTTAAGGAAGGGGCCAAGAGGGCTCGAGGTGGCCCCACAAATAATACACAAGTAAGGGCCGAAGGCGTCGTCCTAGGTGTTAGGTGTGGGATTATGGGTGAGGGTAAGGAGGCCGGATGTGACATGACCACCATCTGGTGTCAGACCATAAGGGCACTAAATGTACACCACAATGTCTAATTGTTACGTACACTCGTAGACAACCGTGACATAGTTAGTTCAGGGGTATATTGGGCAAAATCCTTTTTCAGTTCGGAATATCCAAAAAAACTCCCTTTCATGAACTCGATTCCAAAGTCACAAATGGATCATTTTACTAGAAATAAGAAAGTAAATGAAGAAAGATTATTCTAGGAACTAATTTGTGACAATAAGCTTAAAATGAAGTTAAGTGTTCATTGTGGGGAATTAAAGATATGATCGACAATTTGTTCATACATATACTGTATGATAGAGGCAAAACTCAATCTAACCTATTAAAACAGCTTTAATGTGAAAATAGAAGGAAGTTTACCAACGTAGTACACACACACACACACACACACACACACACACACACACACACACACACACACACACACACACACACACACACACACACACACACACATAAACCCCCACACACAACCCCCCCACAAGCCTCCCCCACACACACATACACGCACGCACACACACACACACACACACACACACACACACACACACACACACACACACACACACACACACACACACACACACACACACACACACACACACACACACATTCACGGCTCGGTGGCGCAGTGGTAGTGTTCGCAACTGGTAACCCAGCGGTCAGAGTTCGAATCCCGCCCAGGGCTGAAATAATTTCAGTATCGCTGCGCTGCGAGCCGTAACTCCAACTCTCGTGGGTGGGGAGTTTGTGTGTGTGTGTGAGAGGGCACAGCATTACCCATAGATCATTCATGAGCTTTGAGCTCTCATTCGGGAGGGTAGTAGCTGTCGATCACGAGACCAACACGTGATCGAAGACCATGGTGATTTACACACACACACACGCACGCGTGTATATATATATATGTGTATATATATGTGTATATATATGTGTATATATATATGTATATATATATGTGTATATATATGTATATATATATGTATATATATATGTATATATATATATATGTATATATATATGTATATGTATATATATATATGTATATGTATATATATATGTATATACATGTGTATATATGTGTATATATGTGTATATATATGTATATATATCTATATGTATATGTATATATATGTATATATATATATGTAT
>NC_134777.1:22841261-22858761 GCF_046742065.1 Oratosquilla oratoria | reverse complement strand
TTGATCTGAAAATAGAAACGTGACGATAGTCAGGGTCTTTTGGCTACATTTTGCCACGCGGTCTTATTTGACCGAAGAAAAAAAAAACAAAAAACCAACCCCAGGTAAATCGTGAGTTAAGTCAGTCTTATTTCTTCATTACGTTCAATAACTTGCACATATATTCTGTCAATTTATTTAGCTTAAAGAACATTTTCGTGGTCACAACGATAACTCCAAAAATGTTCATGTACATGAGGAAATAATACTAAGAACTTTGCAACAAATGACTTTGAGACACTGTAGACACACGAGGGTAGACACAAAGTAAACGGAAAGCTATTTGATGCACCATTTTCTTAGATCACATGTTGGATTCATGATCGGCAGTTATTACCTTACCGATTGAGAGTTTCATAACTCAATTGGCCCAAACTATAGGCAATGCCATAACCTTACATAGACATACACACGCGCGCACACACACATATGTATTGATAAATAGATGCATACATACATACATGTATACTTACATTACATACATATATTCATGCATACATATTTACATACGTACATACCATATATAGATTTACATACATGCATGCATGCATACATACATACACACATACGTACCGGTACATACATGAATATATACATACATACCTATGGACATAGATAAGTACATGCATACATACATACATACATACATACATACATACATACATATATACATACAGACATATATACATGCAGACATACATACGTATATACATACATACATATATATATATATATATATATATGTGTATGCATGTACGCATCCATATATATATGGATGCGTACATGCATGCATACATTCATCAATACATACATATATGCATGCGTACATACATGTATGCATACACTCATGAATATATACATGCATACATATGTGCATATATGCATTCATACATATATACATACATACAATACATGCATACATACATACATACATACATACATACATACATACATACATACATACATACAAACGTACATGCATACATACATGCATGCATACATACATACATACACACATACATACATACATACATACACACACACACACACACACACACACACACACACACACACACACACTCACACTCACACACACACACACACACACACACATTCACACATTCACACACACACACTTGCGCGACCTTGGTCACGTAGAGCACAACTAGCATAACTAGCTTAATACCTATAAACAAGCATTCTTTATACGCGACGGAAGGAAGAGGGCGAGCTCAAAGTAGTAGGGAGGATCCATAGCATTAAGAAGCCACTCCCTTTAGCTGATGAAACAGCTTGACGAAAGCCAAAAGAGAAAACGTAGAAAGCATCATAACGGGGTCAACAGAACACCAGATATCTGATATAGGGCTGAATTAGAACACAGTAGACCTCGTACTGTTTATTGAGGTTCCGTGTGGTATGTAATTCTTCCTCTTGGCACTCGACCATCGGGGGCAGCAAATGCACATCAGTAACGCCAACCCAAAGGAATGTAGAACAACATAAACAAAAGACTCGACGACCTTGGACCACTAATTTAGGCCTACCCACAGCCTCAGTTCCCATGACAACACAACTCTCGCCCTCTACACAGATGGACAAACGGACGAGTGTACACACAGGCTGACAAAGACACACACAGACATATAAACAGACGGGTAGATGGGCAGAGTAGGCGGAAATGCGGACATACACACACACACACACACACACACACACACACACACACACACACACACACACACACACACACACACACACACACACACACACACACACACACACACACACACACACACACACACACATGTATTGATATGTAATGTATACTTACATTACATACATATATTCATACATACATATTTACATGCATACTTACCATATATAGATTTACATACATGCATACGTACATGTGTGCATATATACATATATGCATACATACATGCATGCATACATACATACACACATGCATACACACATACATAGATACATGAATATATACATACATATGCACATACATGCATACATACATACATATATACATACATGCCTGCGTACATATATGCATACATACATTCATATATACATACATGCATACATGCGTATATACATCCATGAATACATATATGCATACATATACATACATACGTAGATACATGAGTGTATACATACATATGTACATACATGCATACATACATACATACATATATGCATACATATATGCATGCGTACATACATGCATACATATATACATGCGTACATATATACATACATATATGCATGTATATATATATATATATGCATACATGCATTCATGTATACATACATGCGTATATACATTCATGAATACATACATGTATACATACATGCATGCATACATAATGCATACATACATACATAGACATATACAGACACAGACTCATACAGACATTTACAGACACAAACGCCTCTCATGGATGTAATATACGAAAGCGCTCTGCTTCGTTAGTTTCTTTTTTCCAAGTGGTCTACTTTGCACACACACACACACACACACACACACACACACACACACACACACACACACACACACACACACACACACACACACACACACACACACACACACACACACATAAATATATATATATATATATATATATATATATAGAGAGAGAGAGAGATAGATAGACTGATAGGTGGATTGGGAGATATGGGAGACGGTTAAAACTTCAATATGGCGGACGACCAAATGCGTCCACAGTTGGTGGTCTAGATGCTCATTTGTTTCGTCCCCGCAAGTACTTACGCCAATCACTCGCCTCTGTCTTCCTCATGCCAAAGCACATTCCGCCCCTTCAAGGAAATATTCCTTCCCATCCCTGGTACACAGCATTCCGCCCATCCCATCGGCAATTGCTTCCCAAATAATAAAGAGGTCTAATAACACGGCCCGTCCAATCTCTTCCTTTCCCATCTATTCTGCGTCACCTCGTCCCATTCCGTCCTGTTCCAGCCTACTGAGTTTCCTATTACTCTCTTTAGCCCCACCTGACCCCTCCCGCCCCACCTTGGCTGGGGGAGGTGAATGGCGTCTTGTTACCTGTCTGTCGGGCCAGGACGTTGATTTTAGTGCATTTCGGGAGTTTTCTTTTAATTGAACACTTATAATGTGATAAGATGTAGTATACCAGTATCAATCGAGGAATCTAGTCACATCAAGTAATTTCGATGATATTTGTGATGTGTAATTTGGTTACTTATTACATGTAATACAATATATACAATGCAATGCAATACAATGAATATATGATGATATAATATAATATATACTATAATATAATAATGATATTATGATAAAATATAATATAACATGATGTAATGTTATGACACCTGCAAGGTGCGCGGACAAAACCCCAGCGCTCCAAATGGACAAAACCCCACCAGAGGTAGGACAAAACCCGAGCATTATAAAACCCCAGCATATTTAGATTGACACAGCTCTGCTACTATATGAAAAAATATATGGCGTTTTTCAACTGATTTTAATGAAACGCATAAAGGCCTAAGTAAGCCTTTCTAATTTAAAAAGTTAGATAGTAAACATGTCATTTGATTCTTTGGAATAAGAAAGTCTCTGAGACTACCATTTCACCGCCTCACTTACCCATCGAATCAATTAGTATCGTTTAACTATCGTATCGCTTCGCATCGCTTAGCTATAACAACGCATCTTATCGCTTGGCTTAGTCATAGTACCGCATCGTCTCGCTTGGCTTAGTCATTGTATCGCTTTACTTCGCTTAGTCATAACATTGCATAGTTTGTCATAGTATCGTATAGCTTTGTCATAGTATCGCTATGCATGCTTAGTCATAGTATCGTATAGCTTTGTCATAGTATCGCTATGCGTAGCTTAGTCATAGTATCGTATAGCTTTGTCATAGTATCGTATAGCTTGGTGATAGTATCGTATAGCTTAGTGATAGTATCGTATAGCTTTGTCATAGTATCGTATAGCTTGGTGATAGTATCGTATAGCTTAGTGATAGTATCGCATCGTATAGGTTATTCATAGTATCGCTATGCATTGCAAAGTCATAGTATCGCAGTACTTTAGTTATATTATCGCATAGTATAGCTTAGTCATAGTATCGCATTGCATAGCTTAGTCATAGTATCGCTATGCATAGCTAAGTCGTAGTATCGCGTCGTATAGCTTAGTCATAGTATCGCTATGCATAGCTTAATCGTAGTATTGCATCTCATCGCATAGCTTAGTCATAGTATCGCATCGCATAGCATAGTCACAGTATGGCATCGCATTGCTTAGTCATAGTATGGCATCGCATGGGTTAGTCATATTATGGCATCGCATGGGTCAGTCATAGTATGGCATCGCATGGGTCAGTCATAGTATGGCATCGCATGGGTCAGTCATAGTATGGCATCGCATGGGTCAGTCATAGTATGGCATCGCATGGGTCAGTCATAGTATGGCATCGCATGGGTCAGTCATAGTATGGCATCGCATGGGTCAGTCATAGTATGGCATCGCATGGGTCAGTCATAGTATGGCATCGCATGGGTCAGTCATAGTATGGCATCGCATGGGTCATTCATAGTATGGCATCGCATGGGTCAGTCATAGTATGGCATCGCATGGGTCAGTCATAGTATGGCATCGCATGGGTCAGTCATAGTATGGCATCGCATGGGTCAGTCATAGTATGGCATCGCATGGGTCAGTCATAGTATGGCATCGCATGGGTCAGTCATAGTATGGCATCGCATGGGTCAGTCATAGTATGGCATCGCATGGGTCAGTCATAGTATGGCATCGCATAGCTTAGTCACATATGACATCGCATAGCTTAGTCATAGCATCAGATCTCATCGCATAGCTTCATTCCACTTCGTCGCCTCACCGGTTTCGTTTCGTAGTAGTGTTGGTAATACACAACATAAAAGATGGTATCATAGGGAAAGTAAATAAAATGCAGCTTTAGATGGAAGGACAGACATTAAAAGAAGTAAAATACGATTATGAAAATTAATCACGCACCGACAAACAGGACTTAAAGCTGAAATGCAAGAACATGAACGAAAAGGACATTAGGAAATAAACAGATGATGAAATGATGTGGTGTGTAGTCGGTAATGGCCATAGAAAAGGAAACATGGTAAGGTACCCCTCGTCCAATTCGGAGTTCTGCCACGCCCCCGACAGACGGGTCGTTCGAGACAATGGCTTTCGAATAGCGTAACGATGACACAGCTGTGACATCTGATGTGTCCTGGAGACGCCCTCGACCAGGTTCGGCGCAGTAGGTCACCAGTGATCGTTCTGGCATTGGAACTTCTGTCACAGGGAATCCTAAGCTGGCATGTACTCGTACAAATGTAATGGGTTTTAACGGTTGCTAAATTGGCGAGAAAGCTATAGGAAAGGGGAAGGATGTTTTTTGGGCTTTCATGGATCTGGAAAAGGCTTATGATAGGGTAGACAGAAAGGCACTGTGGGAGGTTATGCAGATTTATGGGATAGGAGGAAAGCTTTTGGGAGCTGTCAAGAGTTTTTATGAGAGTAGTAGAGCATGTGTTAGGATTAGAAATGGAGAGAGTGAGTGGTTTGAAGTAAAGGTGGGACTTCGTCAAGGATGCGTTATGTCGCCCTGGCTGTTCAACTTATACATGGATGGGGTGGTGCGAGAGGTGAATGCTAGGGTAGTGAGTCAGGGATTGGAGATGGTTAAAGAAAATGGAGAAAAGTGGGAGGTGAGCCAGCTGTTGTTTGCGGACGACACTGCGCTTGTGGCAGGGTCAGAGGAGGGATTGAGGAAGCTGGTGGCAGAGTTTGGGAGAGTATGTGATAGAAGAAAGCTAAAGATAAATGTGGGTAAAAGTAAGGTGATGAGATGTACAAGGGGTGAAAGTGGCAGTAGACTGGAAGTGAACATTAAGGGAGAGCGACTGGAGGAAGTGGATAGTTTTAGATACTTGGGTGCAAGTGTAGCAGGAAAAGGTGGAGTGAAGGTGGAGGTAGAATGTAGATTGAGAGAAGCGAGTAAATGCCTTGGTGGTTTAAAGAGTGTAATGAGGAATAGACATTTGGGAATGGATGCGAAGAGGAGACTGTATGAAGGAGTGATTGTGCCAACAGCACTGTATGGGGCAGAAACGTGGAACATAAGAGAAGAAGAGAGAAGGAGTTTGAATGTGTTTGAGATGAGGTGTCTGAGAAGTATGGTGGGGGTTACTAGGCTAGATAGAGTGAGAAATGAGGAGGTGAGGAGGAGAACAGGGGTGAAAAAGGATTTGGGAGATAGGGTTGATGAAAGAATATTAGGATGGTTTGGACACATGGAAAGAATGAGTGAAGAAAGACTAGTAAAAGAGGTATGGAAGGCAGATGTGGAGGGAGTGAACATGAGGGGACGTCCTAGGATGAGGTGGATGGATGGGGTGAAGGGGGCTTTGGGGAAGAGGGGAATGTCTGTTGAGGAAGGAAGGGAGAGGACGGAAGACAGAGGTGAGTGGAGAATGGTTGTATATGGATGATGTTGTGACTGCATGAGGAGGAATGGGCGGGGAAGTGGGGGGTGGGGTAGTATGTGTGAGTAAATTTTGACGCAGCCCGAAGGGATTTCTCCCCGTCCTCGCCTTATATGCAAAGGGGGACGGAGAGGGGGGGTCGCCGATTAAATGAAGCGGCCTCGCTGTGGATGTACTGTGTCTTGCGACACTGCTTCTGACCCAGGGCGGTGGGCAGGGTGCAGGGATGACCCGTCATCCAGGAGGTGCTCAGATGAGAGGAAGGGTGGGAGGGGTGTGGAGTGTATTTAGGGATGAAATGGGTGGGAGTGTTTTTATGCCTTTCCCTTTTTGGCTACCTCCCTTGGAAGGGGGAAAAAGCCTTGGTATATGTATGTATGTAAATTGGCATGTACAAATGTAGGTTTTAACGGTTGGAGGACTGTTGTCTCATGAACAATTGTCCAGCATTAAAGTGGAAAGATGGACAATTGCTCATTACATTTTCCTATATAATATTTATATGATATATTTTTCCCTTGCTAACCTAACCTAGTTGAACCTATCCTAACTTATTCAACACTGAAAAACTTGTGCTGAGCAGTTGTCCGGCCTTTTTCGCTGAATAACTTTCCGCTGACCAATAATTCATTGACTAAGTGCCCGTACCGCAGTTTCCTTTTGTTTTCAGAAAACTTCCGTGTAAGTAGGTTTCGTCCAGGTTAGTTCTGGTTAGATTATTTTGCTCGTGTATCATTTTGTGCTACTGGTCAGATTCATGAACTTGATTAAAAGAAAAAAGGGGGAGCTACGTTAGATCAAATAAGTTGGACGAGGAACATCTGAAAACAGGGATTGTAGGACAACTGGTCCACATACAACTCGTCCAAAAAATGCAACCCTAGACATTTAATTCACAGACGTCACCACAGGTGGTCAATTCGTCCACAACTAAGATTTCTATACGACTTAAATATGTTCGTTTGTAATTTACTATAATATATTTGCAATATAAATCTGAAATTTTAATGGTGGAGAAATGTCCTTATGATGGAGGAGAAATGTCCGTAACAAGACATAACTGAGGAGAAATGTTCTAGATCCGTCTCTTCAACCTGCGTGGTGGACTGCCAAACATGTAAGTTATACCTTGTAATGTTTTTGATGATCAATATTTGGATACTTTTTTGTCAGATTTAAATAATTTGGTGCATTCCATTAAATTCACAGTAGAGGTTGAAGAAAATAATATGTTGCCATTTTTAGATGTAAATATTTACCGATGTGGAAGATACTTTAAATTTGACGTTTACAGGAAGCCGACCAATGTCCTCTCGTACATTCATTTTTACTCGTATCACAGTCAAAAATCCAAGCTGTCAGTTTTTTCTTCAATGTTCCTGAGAGCTTATAGAATTTGTTCCCCCGAGTTCTTGGATCAAGAAATACAATTCATCTATGACATTGGAGAAAATTTAAAATATCCAAAACATCTTATTGATAAAACAAAAATCAAAGCTAGGAAATGTTTTCTTAATACGTCGCAGGTCAAACCATTTAATTATAAAAATATGCTAACAATTCCGTACCACGAAAATTTAATCCATCTTCCTAGCATTTTTGAAAAATTTGGTATCCAGATAGTATTAAAAAATAATAACAACATTAAGAGTCTGTTAATTAAAAATTCCCCAAGAAGTAAAGAAGGATGTATTTATAATATACCATGTAAAAATTGTGATTTTATTTATATAGGCCAAACAGGCAAAGGCTTAGAAAAAAGAATAGGCCAACATAAATATAGTATTAGAACGGGGCAAGTGTCCAGTGGATTATTTGTCCACCAAAGGGATTATGGTCATAATATTGACTGGGGAAATTCTAAAATAATTACTTCTTGTAATAATATTATAGAAAGAAATATTATTGAATCTTGTTTTATAAAAATAAATTTTGGAAATAACATGAACTTGAGTTTGGGTTTATTTAAATTGGACAATTTTATTATTTACAAAATTGTGTGTGATAAAATGTAACATGGGACCTCTCCGAGTATCCTTGTCTTCTTATGTATTTATTGTTTCTTTCTGTATTGCTTTTTTGTACCTTTGAAAATGTCTAAATAGACGAAAACGTTCGGTAACTGTTTTTTCAATTTCCCGGTGGTTTCTGCAAAAATATTTTATCACGTGTGTTTTGTGATTTCTTTGCACCTTGTAATGTGTGTATGATGTGTATTAAAGAAATATGTAACATAATATTTTCAGTGTAATATTCATTCGATGTGATGTATTCACTGTGCTGTGTAATAAAAGTTTGTTGTATGTAATGTGGTATTTCAATTATTTCTAATAAAGAAATAAGTTATTAGTAATATTATATGTACAATAAGCAGATAGAATTACATATAATAAAAATATTGCATGTCTAGGGTTGCAGTTTTTGGATAAGTTGTACGTGGATCCTTGACCCTCATCACCAAGCTCAGTGAAGATAAAAGTCGTGATGTTGTTGGGAGGTCATCGGTAATTGGTAACTTTCCTCCTCATAGATTGGCGAACGGATGTTTGGTCCATGGGCTTGCAATCTAGGACGTTTGGGCTACGGAATAAAATAAGAAAATAATGTGTTTGGTTAGTTCAAGGTAGGTTGAAAAAATAATTCTCCTAAAAGACGAAACAAAATTAAAAGAATTTATTCCTTGGCCCATACGTCCAGCTATCACCCTCTGGCCCTAACTTACTAGGTTGCAGACCCGTGGCCCAACCTACCTATAATCCCCTCCAGTAAAAAGGAAGTGAAACTTTGTTCCATAGGGAATATTATAGATTCGTAAGTTGTTAACTGTATAAAATTTGTGGATATATTATTCTATTCATATGTATTTTTTGACATTTCCTTGATTCTTTTAACCATTTGCGATATTACATTTGTACTTAGTAGCAGAATAAGACAAAGACGTGTGCTTGAGCATGTCAAACTAGGTGGTCAAAACGTTCATATATAACATTGATATTAATTAAATTAAGTGGTTTTGACACCCAATACATCTTCCCCAACACGAAAGGACTTTTTTTTAGCGAATATTTAATCTCCATTAGAAGATTCTCAGCGTGTTCATGTGATGTTCCTATCCTAATGGTCTTAACATGGTCCAAGCTGTCATGGCAAACAGTCTGCCATCCCATTCTTTTACTATCGTGTAATATTTCACACTTCCCCCGCCTTGATCGGAGCCCAGTGCCCCTCCTCACCCATGTCCCTTTCCCCTGACAAATAATCTCCCCCAACGCTGCAGGGCACCCCACCCTCCCTTGATCGCAACCTGAGGCCTGTTTTCTCCCTCAATGCACAATATCCTCCCACCTTCAACCCAGATGCCATCTGATGCTAGGTTTACCCTCCTCAGCCCCCTCCCTCTCCTCTCCCATTATCTTCCCTCCTCTCTTCTCGTCCCCATGATCACAACCTAGTTCCCGCCCCCCTCTCGAGCTTCTAAGATATCCATGCCATTCCCTCGTGACACTTGATGCTGGAGTCTACTTCGACAAAGAACACTCCCATCACTGATGCTGTCCCCACTAACAGCCTTCTTACCCACGATGATCCCTGAGACCAACCTCCGACCAATCACTGATATGTGACTAATTTCTGACCTGTGATGACCTCTGGGAATTGCGTCTACACAACTTGACCTCTCTTGGACAGTGAGACTTCTTCTCAGTTTTCATATTTTAAAAAGAAATATGCACTTTCGTTCTTTTGCTATTGTTGAGCATTTGTCCGTTGGCCAGCTGTCTACTAAGCAATTGTTCTACGTCCCATCTGACAACTCTGCGCCTGGCAGAAATGTTACACATAATCTACAACTAGAACTACAATAAAGGCGAGCACCTCGCTCCTACGAAATACAAAGGCGCCTTGCAATCAACTATATTGATCAGTCCCCTTCATTATGTTCCTAATTGGATCAAAGAAACAATATAACTATCTTAAGGTAACTTGATTGCTTTGTTCAGCTGTACGTACTGACGCCATTCGAGTGTACCACTGGCCGAGAAACTAGTATATAGCATTGTATTAGTATTCCAATACTCCTGTGTAATACAAATATCACATATGACGTCACACCATTCATACTAATGACACAGTTTTATATGAACCTGTGCTCTATTATATGATGTAGAAAAGAACTCATTCACATCCGTAGATTATTGGTGGCAGAATGCATTGATTTCAAAGGTAGAAAACCTCTCAAGATTTTATTATACTTACCAAATACCTTCCAACCTATTGTAATGCGTCTTTTTATTTCATTATCATGATCTTTCGTCACTTTCACCATCTGGCCTAAATAATTATACTCTTCAACTTCTTCAAGACTCTCACCATCGATTATGATCTCTTTCGTGTTGAATTCTACTTATTCATTTTTAAACCCACTTTGAGACTTTCCTTGTTCAGATCACTCAGCATATGTTGCAAGTCTTCTGCTCTTTCTGAAATAAGAATAATGCCATCCGCAAATCTTTGGTGGCTCAAATATTCGCCGTTAATCTTTAGACCTTTCTTTTCCTAACTTAACCTTCTGAAAATATCTTCCAAGCAAGCTGTAAATAAATTGGTTGAAATTGTAGCGCCTTGCCGTACTTTCTCGACCTTGATCTTTTCTGCATCTTTATGTAGTCGAGTTGTAGCCGTACCTTTCGCAAAAATTATTTCTAAAACCATTACGATATGTTCGTTTGTATCCCGCTTGCGTAGCGAGTTTAGTATTGCTATTTGTTCTACCGAGTCAAAGGCTTCCTCATAATCTACAAAAGCTAAACAGACAGGTATATTGTATTCTGTCGTTTTCTCGATTAGTTGGTTCATCGCCTGGAAATGGTCTAGAGTCGAATATCCGCTCATAAAGCCTGCCTGTTCTCTTGGTTGGTTTTCATCTAAAGATTGACCTAGTCTATTTGTAAGGATTTTGGAGAATGCTCTATATACATTTGATAGGAAGCTAATTGGTTCCATTTTCTATGGAGCAAAATCACTATAGCATTGCACCATGATTCAGGAACGCTTTCTTGACGTAAGCACTGGGTGTACAACTGAGCTAACTTATATGAACTTCTTTCCCTGCATATTTTAAGAGATCTATCGATATATCACTTTCCCCAGGTGATTTTCATCGTTTCATGTGTTAGAGCAAATTCTACTCCTTCCTTTGTAATCTCTGGTACATTACTAACGGATGAATTTACTGACTCAACTACGGTTTTCGACGAATAAAGCTTTTGGTATGATTCTTCTACATCTTTTTTTTTTTTTTACCATTCTATCTCTGTATTTAATGATTTCTCTATTTCTATCTTTCAAACATATCATTTGCTGTCTTCCTAAAGCATGTCTGCAATCAGTCCCTTTAATACTTTTACCTTTCCGAATATTTTCCTCTATTTCATTCATGTCTCTCTTTCGTTTCTCTGACCTCTGCCTTTTGTTGACTAGCTTGTTTAATTCTACTCTTTCTGTTTTGTCTCTCCTGGTTTTCATATGCATGGCCCTTCTTTTAATTAGGTCATTTGTAGCTTTGGATTATTTGTTTTCTCTAATGCTTTTGTACTTCCTACTTTCTCTGCCTATTCCCTAATGATATTCACTAAATTCAAATTCATATCTTCGACGGTGTCCTGGTTAGTTCTTAGATCTTCGACTCTATTTTTAATTTCTAACTAATATTCTTCTTATTATCCTTAACCTTTGCAAGGCTGATTTTCCTTTTTATAACTAGTTTATTTATCACCGTAACTTTGCTAACGCTCTTACTCTCATTTCCTCATAAGAAGTCCACTTCGTTCTTTGTTGTTCCATTTGGAATTCTCCAGGTTCATTTACGACCTATACGCTTTTGGAAGGTGCTTATTATCCTTCTGTTGTAGTACTCCAAACTTCCCAATGCCCGACTCGCCTCCCATCTTCACCCCTCTTTAGCATTAAAGTCGCCTATTATCAACGTGTACTTACCTTTTTTTCTTGATCCATTACCTGATGTAAGTCATCATACAAGGACTCAGTTACATTGCCTGAATTCTGTGAAGTTGGTGCATAAACTTGAACTATTTCTAGAGTGTACCTTTTACACAACCTAATCACAATCCAAGCTACCCTGTCTGTTAAACTACTGAACTTGACTACGTTACCAGCAGCCTCTCGATTTATCAGGAATTCTACTTCACTAGATCTTTATTTGTCCTTACTTCTATAGTAGAACAGGTGGTGACCATGTTATAATTGTATCAATTTTCATCCGCTATTCGAACTTCGCTCAGCCCTACGATGTCCCACTTGATGTTGTCTAGTTCTTCCATTAAACTCTTCAGCCTGTGGTCTTCTGAGATGGTTTTTGCGCTGTAAGTATAGATCTTGGAATTATATGAAACATTTGTGTTGGATGGGGTTTACAATTACGAAATTATTGTGTTAAATGATTACGCTGAGCTACAATTAAGATGATAGGTTAGATAAACAACAAAACTGAAATCATTACATTAGTTGACAAATAGTTTCTTTCTAGTTTAAGATCAAAGAGCTGCTTTAATGAATGATTAAGGAATTACCTTGTAGGTAACCACAAATTTCTGTAATCTAAATTAAGTTGTCAATCCAGCAAGTGGACGGAAGTCACGATTGGTTTTATAATTAATGTATCAGTTATTTTTCTTTGTGGTATTATATTAAGAGGAGCCACAGCGCTAATCAATTAGAATGATCTAATCCAAATCCCATTGTAAATTCAGTAAATGAATTGAAGTTATGTTAACTGTTAATACATAAATGATTTACTTTGCCGTTTCAAAATACTGTGTGAGCGTGCTTTTATTTTTTGCATGGAGGAGATCGAGAAATAAAAAATCAACTGAGAAACATCTCGCACTGAAAATATCTGAAACAGTATCAACTATTAAAGATTTATTCAGAGAAGAAATGTCGGAGGGGAAATGTCTGGAGGAGAAATGGGCACATTCGTGACGATACGTATAGAAGTTATACAATTGGGATATCACTCTAGATTGCGTATAGATTTGTGTAACAATTCCGCAAAGATATCACGATATAGAACAAAATGGACCAGATCTGATTCTATCAGCGACGATAATAACCGTCGTTATTCGGTCGGAAATAAACATGACAAAATAATACTATTCTGTCACACAACTAATGTCTGACGTTTGGGCCACAAGGGGATGTGATTTGCACGACAGTGCCACACAATGCCCTTAACAACATGCTTCATGATGTATGAGAGGCTATCTAAATAGATCTTCTGAACGCCTTTCACCTAATAGGTGAATAGACATGTTCTTCTCTGATAGTGAAGTTCTCCAAATAACAGCTATGATATAATAAAAATTTAAAATAATGCTAAATTCCGTTCGAGCGATAAGAAAAAATACATACATACATACATATACCAAGGCTTTTACCCCCTTCCAAGGGAGGTAGCCAAAAAGGGAAAGGCATAAAAACACTCCCACCCATTTCATCCCTAAATACACTCCACACCCCTCCCACCCTTCCTCTCATCTGAGCACCTCCTGGATGACGGGTCATCCCTGCACCCTGCCCACCGCCCTGGGTCAGAAGCAGTGTCGCAAGACACAGTACATCCACAGCCAGGCCGCTTCATTTAATCGGCGACCCCCCCTCTCCGTCCCAATAAGAAATCATCGTCATGACGTGCGCCATCAAATGGTCAAAATATGAAATTTCATATAACATGCCCACACCCAGAAATGAAAATTCATTATTTGCGTCAGTGGTTCAAATGCCCGGTAATGTAGGCTACAACTTGATGATTGAAATGTGTTGATTTTTCGGTGCACAGGTGTCGTAGCCTTTTTCACGGAGGCCCTAACTTCACATATACTCGCTCACAAGACAAGGCTCAAAAGACATAAACTCAGAAGACAAAAACAGACAAGACAAAATATCACATTCTTAATGGAAAAAAAAAAGAGAGAAAAACTCACACCCTTAATGAAAAAAGACATCAGTCAACGGTTTTCTCTCATATGAACGTTTCCCATTTGGTCGCTTAAAATGTGCTAAGAACCAAATATATTGTTCATAAGGGTTTAGTTTAATTTTCTTACTTTTACTAGTGTTGCCATGCTCAAGGAATATGATCTAAGTCTCATTTTCATATTTATACACCATGAAATGGTGCACGGACCACAGCAAAATCAAATATCATTATATGGATAGTAGTATAGGTCTTTATGAAAATAAACATAACAAATTGGCCACATGAGTTAATTTTAACTTTCATCAATCACACACTGATATAACTGAAAAAGTATTGTGTATTATGATTTAATAAAGAAAATATAAACAAGTAATATTTCTATTTTCTAATTTCGATAAAACATGTGGTAATTTGTATCTGTATAATGTATTATAATTTAATAAAGAAAATATAATTTTTCTTATGTGAGCTTGTGTTATGAGCTTCCTGTGGGCATATGTCTTGTGAGCTTATGTCTTGTGAGCTTATGTCTTATGAGCATATGACTTGTGAGAGTTTGTCCATGTACCATTTCTTTCACTCAACGGACGAACTTGAATGGGGTTCTCTCTTGCTCATGTATAATTATTGCTTTAAATCTTGTGTGTTGTATTGAAGCTTATCTCAGTTGTAACCCTCTCTAATGGATAACATTTCCCTTTAATTTAGATTGACACCAATTTATTCTATTCTACCTCATGATGGCCTTTTAAGAACTGAAAGGTCAATTTTAATAGAGCCTATTTTCGAATAATAAGAAAGGGTAACATTGTAAGAGTCTGCAGGTCGAGCTGGTTCTTACAAAATGACTGGTTTGCCTCAAGATTATTCTCTGTGTAGATCTATCCCATTTCCTGCTAACGTTAATTGAGGTCATGGTCATATCTCACTTGTCTGTCAGCACATGTTCCTGACTTTACCCGTGATTATACGACCTTACTATATTTACGTGACCCAGTCACCTCACCATAATACGATCTCACTGTCTATCAGCAACCTCACCCTCATTTGCGCCAGAAAACTTTCCTGGTGACAGTTAGTTGTTGTTCATATTCTTGCTTAATCAAATTTGTGTCTTGTCTGTGACACTATGTTGAAAATAAAATGTACGTGTATATAGCAAATACAACTACATAGCGTTAATATATATGTTTGGTGAGGACAGGATAAGATAAAAAAACTCGTGATATTGGAAATAAAATGTACGTGTATGTAACAAATACAACAACATAACATTAATTTATATTATGTTCAGTTAGGTTAGTCCGGGTGAGGTCAAGTGAATATATATATATATATATATATATATATATACATATGTATATGTATGTGTATATATATATGTATGTATGTATATATATAATGTAGACACACACACACACACACATACACACAGAAACAATTGCTGATTATTTGTTCACCTCTTTCACATTTCTGTTGAGCAAGTGCCCTACGTTCTTTATAATGTCGAATGCCTTTCCGTGACGGTTTGCACGTTTGTTCTTATTACTACCAAGCGATTTTATTGATATCTTTGACACTCTCTCGTTGATTTTCCCTGACTGTAGCACCGTCTATCACGGAACGTGTTATTTAGTCAATCTACGGTAACACTAATTAGTCTCCCTCTGTTGATTAGAATTATTGACGAAGATAAGCAGGATATGCTAGATACTAATTTTGAAAAAAAAAACCCTCTGGAGGCCGTATCATCATTAGATCAGATTTGTTTATCCTGATTTGTTTGTCATTGCCTCTGTTATAATTTGCTTGTTTTTTTTTTATTATTTGCCAGCTTATTATTTAATATGTTCATGTTTGTTTATTATTTAACTGTGCCTATACATTTATTAATTATCTACGTTATTATGATTTTTATTTATTTATCTATCATTATCTCCTGTCAGCATGTTCCTCCTTTATAACTCATTGGCATCGACTGGAGTAGAATAACATGAATGACATTCAGTGATGTCATGTTGCAGATTGCCGCTAACGATATCTGTAAATATTGGTAGTGTGTCGCTAATGAATGTATGGCTAATTGAACTTTATTTTAGAGTAGACATATCTGTTTCGAGGCACGCAAAAAATGTGATAAAAATTCAACTTTGTCAATGTATGGGTAATGTCAGAAATGTGAAAAGTTTTGCAGTATTTCACAAATGACTTGTGAATATAATATGCAAAAAAAAAGAAAAAAAAAATGGTGAATAAGAAACGTAGTCCGAATGTTTTCGTATATTTTAGACATACCAAAGCAATGATGTCTAAAATAGAATCATTCCCTTGATGATGTCTTAAATAGACGAAAACGTTCGAACTACGTTTCTTGTTTACCAATGTTTTTTTCTGTGAATTTAAGTATAGACATGATTCTTTCGAATCCTGTATATGTTGTTTTTAGTACGGTTCCCAAGACCTCTTTAGTACACTAGTTCTCGCCAGTAATCATATCGCCTAATTTGGGCCATATTTCAGCTTGCGATTTCGCCTGATGAATTTCCCGCGATTTGGTCTAACGTTTTCTCGGCGAAATATCGCTCAATTAATTCAACATGCCAGTCACACTTTTCTCCGGATTAGTCTTCGATATCCAGCGGAGTTACTAATTTATAATTATACTAAAAAATGTCTTAAATAAATTGCAAAAAGAGCATTTTTACCTACTGGCTGAATACTCTGATATTTCGTCCTGGGGTATTTTGCTCAATGCATTTAGGAGATTCTTTTTTGGATTTTAATTTGCGGTGGCAAAGGTAAGAAGGGATTGAGTTCGTGTTTGATTTAGTCTGCAACTATAAACATGTGAAAATGTACATTATTTCGTTGTTGTTCATTTTGTGGATCTACAGAAATGTGTGCGTATTTTATAAAATTGTCCTAAAGTCA
>NC_134777.1:22816261-22833761 GCF_046742065.1 Oratosquilla oratoria | reverse complement strand
AACAATACCTTGTGATTTTTACTCAAGACTGTATCAGTGTCCACAGATGCACATTGTGTGAGTATATACAATGCAGAGATATAAAACAAAAGGGAAGGAAAACCTGGTGAGGATTATGATGGAAACGGATGTCAGGAGGTTACTAAGTGTTGGTTAATCTTGAAGTTATTCCAGATCCAAGTCACCGGATGAGGTCGTGAGGGATTGGCTAGTATGAACTGTCAGTTTTGTATAGGTTCATGCTAGAATATTTGCGAGAAAATGAAACAAAAAATAGTCACCTGCCCCTTCCCTCTTCATTCGTTTACTCGCTTTCTTCATCTAAGTTAAACTTATTCATCATTTCCCGTAATCTTGATTTTGAATTGTTCGGTTAGCCTCTGCAATTTTTTTTTTTTTTTTTTTTTTTTTTTTTTTTTTTTAGCGACTATCTCCTTTTAGCGAGGTATCCTGAGCGGAGTTTGCCCGTCAAAGGATTACAAAGGTGGAGCATGCCGACAGGAGACCTTTTGATCCATATCTAGGTCGGATGCGAAAATCAATTTGACCCAAGACGACACACTTCATATCCAGATCAATTTTCTCCATGACTTCCTGCAGGAGCTTTTACCGCAGGACTAACACATGGATTAAGATATAAGCTTGTCCTTAAAATCCTTTACATTCAAGCTCATCCCCCGTACGAACTCCTCTGAGAATCCTAGTGTCCAAGATGATCCCACGTAATGTAGATGAGTCGCCGAAGGCCCTACTACTACGTCCACTACTGGAACAGCATCTTAGCACACGAAGATTTTCGCCCATGGTTTATAGCTCTCCATTCCCTTCCGATCCCTCACGTGAGTCGAGTCGAGTCTACACACACACACACACACACACACACACACACACACACACACACACACACACACACACACACACACACACACACACACACACACACACACGCGCGATTTCAACACGTGATCCAAAGACCATGGGGAATCACACACACACACACACACACACACACACACACACACACACACACACACACACACACACACACACACACACACACACACACACACACACACACACACGCAACTTGTGGCGCAGTTGGTAGAGTTCCTGGCTGCCACTACGGCTGTCCGGGTTCGAATCCCGCCCAGGGCTGAAATAATTTCAGTATCGCTACGCTGCGGGTTGTTACTCAAACTCTCGATGGGTGTGTGTGTGTAACTGTGAGCTCACAATATTACCCATAGATCGGTCATATATGAACTCTGAACTCTCTTCCGGAAGGGTAGTAGCTGTCGATCACGAGTCCAACACGTGATCCAAGACAATGTTGAATTACCATGGTGAATTACACACATATCGGGCATGTACGAGCTCTGAGCTTTCATCCGCAAGGGCCATAGCTGTCGTTCACGAATCCAAGACGTGGTCCAAGACCATAGTGAATCACACACACACACACACACACACACACACACACACACACACACACACACACACACACACACACACACACACACACACACACACACACACACACACACACACACACACACACACACACACAAAGAAGAACCAACAAATTACAGACCGGTCTCCCTTACAAGCACTGTAGCCAAAATTTGTGAAAAAATGATCAAGAATAGATGGATAAAACACTTGAAAGAAAACAATATAATAAACCCGAGACAATTTGGATTCATACAGGGAAGATCATGTGCCACAAACTTAATCTGTTTCTAGTCAAGACTAATCGATATAATACAAGAAAGGTATGGATGGTCTAATTGTGCTTTCCTAAACTTATAAAAAAAAGACTTCGATAAAGTACCACACAAAAATATTAAAAATCATTGAAAACATAGGAGGAATACAAGGTAAATTACTAAACTGGATGGAGGATTTCTTGTATGGCAGAAAAATAAATAGTGCTCAGAGAAAAGAATTAAACTTGGGAGGAGGTGATTAGCGGAATTCCACAAGGATCGGTATTGGCTCCAATAATGTTTGCCGTTTATGTGAATGACATGGATGAATGTGTGGATTGTTACATGAGCTTTTTTGCAGATGATGCTAAATTGCTGAGGAAAGTGAATACTGAAACGGATTGTGAATCACTACAGAGGGATCTAAACAAGGTTTGGAAATGAAGCCAAAAGTGACAAGCAGACTTCAACATAAAGAAATGTAGCATAATGGAGTTCAAAAAAAGGTAAAAAAAAAAAAAAGAATATCAGGACAATATAAAATTGGAACAAAGGAAGTAAAGAAAGTGGGATCTGAAAACGACTTCGGAGTAATGATCTTAAATGACATGTTCCCTGATAAATAGATAAACAAAATTATCTGAGAACCTTACAATTTGCTAAGATCAATAAAGGTGGCTTTTACCTATATAGACGATTTGTTTAAATACTAGTCACACTGATAAGGCCTAGACTGGAGTATGCTGCTACACTATGGTCCCCATCCATAAAGTTGTTTAACAGTTTCTGAAAGCAACTGATAGTTTCAGCGCTCACTACATGGTTACTAAGTCTATTCCATTCGTTGATCACCCTATTAGTAAACCAATTCTTGCCTATTTCTTTCTTAAATCTAAATTTGTCCAGTTTAAATCCATTACTGCGAGTCCTGCCCTGTTGTTATAACATGATGACCTATGGAGCTATGTTCATAGGGTCCTGTCTTATTTATATATATATTTTTTTTATCCAACTTCGTTATGGATCGAAAGGCTCCCTGTCGGCACTGCTTCTTATTGTAAGTCTATTCATGTATTGTCAGATGTCTTTCCTTGTCTTGGATACAGAAATTTCTAGTCCATTTTTGACTTTGAAATCATCCTTTGTTAATTTCCTCTATTAATTATCGTTGGGCATTGTTTGATATTTCTATTTTATGTCATAGTGAAAAGTGTTGTATATACTGTAGTAATAGAAAAAATATCTATCTTTTGTAAGCTAAGATGATTTATTTATGACAAAATAAATAAAATATGTAAATAAAAAAGGGTGCCAGTTCTTTTTCTTCATAGTCATCATTCCTCACTCCTGTTCCCCATTCTGTTTTGCTCCAGTTATATATATATATATATATATATATATATATATATATATATATATATATATATATATATATATATATATATATACATATATTTTTTTTTCTATCCAGCCATCTAGTTTTGTTTTTGTCATATGGTAGAGGATTTCTTACTTATCATCCCTTGTGTCGAGATGTTCAGAAACCAAGTCATTTACCTTTTAGTGCATAAATTGTAGTTTTCTTTTATTTTTTCCAGACTACCCGTTTCCATCGTTTCTGATGGAAGCACTCCATAACGGTCACCTTGTCACACCTTAGTTAAAAAAGTGTCTATTTCCAGGTCGACCTTTTCTTTTAGATTTTTCTCCATCTTATCAGTCATAAATCTCAGGTAAATATGCGCGTGTGTATGTATGTATGCGCGCGCGTGTGTGTGGTTTTGTGTGTGTGCGCGTGCGCGCGTGGTTTTATGCGTGTGAGTGGTTTTGTGTGTATGTATGTGTGTGTGTGTGGTTTTGTGTGTGTATGTATATGTGTGTGCGTGGTTGTGTGTATGTATATGTGTGTGCGTGGTTGTGTGTGTATGTGTGTGTGCGTGGTTGTGTGTGTATATATGTGTGTGCGTGGTTGTGTGTGTATGTATGTGTGTGGGTGGTTGTGTGTGGGTGATTGTGTGTATATGTATATGTGTGTGGGTGGTTGTGTGTGTATATAAGTGTGCGTGGTTGTGTGTGTATGTATATGTGTGTGGGTGGTTGTGTGTGTATGTATGTGTGTGCGTGGTTGTGTGTGTATATATGTGTGTGCGTGGTTGTGTGTGTATATGTGGTTGTGTGCGTGTGTGCGTATCTGCCTGTGTGTGGGCGCAAGCGGGCGCTGGTGCGCATGGCGTACGGTCGAGACAACTTGTTTACGCTCTTCTGCTTGTGTGGGAAGCATTTACGACCGGTGGCTAAGATGTGGTACAGCCGGCTAAGAAGCGGTGCCTATGATGCGGCGGGGGCGGTAGCGGCGGAGGAGCGGTTAAGATGCGTCCCAACAAAGCCTCAAAGATCGCAATGGCCGGCGTCAGGCTTCGGGGGTGGGGTGGGGGCGGGGGTGGGGGGGGCGAGATCCGAAACCTCGTCACCCACTGGCCGGGCTCTGTGGAGGGATTAGCGCGGATTGGCCCTCGAGGCGAATCGGGCAGTCCTTAGTGAGACGACGGATATCGGTCGCAGGCATCGCCTTGCCTCAGGCTGAATAGACACTTCGCACTGTGTCACGACAGGAGATGAGGTAGAGAGAGCGTGATGTGAAAGCCTCACGTAGTGCCATGTAGAAGTCATGAACCGGAAGGACTCAGAATGTCCTTTAAAGAAAATGCACACTTCGACTCTTTGTATGTGTATATGTATAGGTATATGTATATGCATACTTATATGTATGCGTACATGTATATATGTATATGTATGTGTGTGACTGTGTATACGTGTATGTGTTTCTGTGCTTATACTTGTATGTGTACATTTAATGTACGTATAGACGCATACACGTACGTATCTGTACATGGATACATGTATCCTTGTAAATAACGGCTATCGCCATGGGAATCGAGCCGAGGCCTAGGAAGATTATTTGTATGACTTCGCTGTTACCGATTCACTTCAGGAATACATACATACAAGGATTGCTCTTAAATTTAAATTATTTTCTAGGTTTTGTATCTTGGATGCACAAGTCATTTTTCACTAAGATCCGGTAAATCGTTTTTGCTGTTTCCATTTTTTTCCCCTAAGTAAAAGTTTGGTCTGCTATTAATATAAATACTCTACCAAATAACGGGATCCCAGGACTATGGCCATGAGTTTGTCAGACACCGAGGCAGGGGGGGCATGGCGTCGACCCTCGGACCTCTCCCTCTTCCAGGGCGATGAACAAATTCCAGCCAGGTCCTCAAGCAGAAAGTGAAGAGCCCCAGAGGGCGAGCACCCACTTCCGTGGTGGGTGAGTGGGTGGCTGTTAGGCGTGAGGGTGGAGGAGTAGGTGGGTAGGCGGGTGTGGGGCACGTAGATGAAGAGTATTGCAAGGGACTCGAATCCTGATATCTTGGTTTCAAGTAGCTTAGTAGATTTTAGTGAGGAAAGCTTTACTGTTTGGGATTCAAAAAACTATCGTTTGCTACGTACCAGTCTAACACGTTCTTTGATGTTAGAAAAAGAAACTCACTGAGATCGCTGAGAATAGTCGTTGGTTGAACTCAGAGAAATTGTATTCTGGCTATTTTTATTTATTAATTTTTATTTTTTATATATAGATATTTTTTTTAGAAACTTCCGATTGGGTTATTATTTTGCTTTTGTACAATAGAGTTTTTGTCTATTCAACTCCAGTTGTCATGCTCTGCTATGGAGGCACTGCGTCTCGCTGCATTGTCTCTGACCTGAGCAATATGTCGGAATACAGGAATCTCCTTTCATCCTCAATGTGCTAAGATGGGAGAGACGATAAACGGATCTCAGCTAGGTGTGGGATAGGTCAGACTCTGCCCCCGTCATAAGGTGAAAAAGGCTCATATTTGAATGTATGTATGTATGTATGTATGTATGTATGTATGTGTATGTATGTATGTATATGTATGTATGTATGCATGTGTGCATGTATGTATGCATGTGTGTATGTATGTATGCGTGTGTGTATGTATGTATGTAATGTATATATGTATGTACAGTATGTATGTATGCATGCATATACGTATGTATGTATGTATGCATGCATATACGTATGTATGTATGTATGCATGCATATACGTATGTATGTATGTATGAGTGTCTTTTCAGTTGAGTGTTAATGCTAAAACATCAGTGTAAGTTATATAGATAGATCAACCAATAATAAATCATATAGAATCCCACGGAGTACCTTAAAACGGTAACGTATCATAACTAATGCTACTCGTATGGTAAGGAAAACAATATTGACAACAAACCATTGTATAACTTTATAAATGTAGAATTGGTGACCGTAAGGAATTGAGGAAAATCAGTGACCAGTGACGCAATGATATATAAAAAGAGACTGACATAACTTTGATAATATAAGATTTTTAAAACAAGGAAGATTTGACTGACTTCTTACTTATAAAAATGACTAGGTGAGAACACTACATATGTAAATCGAACTCCTTCATTACCCGGCCCTAGACCTGCACGGGTTCTTCATTGATCGAGACCCCTTGTTCAGCCTGGGAGTTCTGCCGTCAACCCACAGATGGTTTTAAAAATATGTATTACGAAAAGTGAGGAAAATATATAAAAAACGCAAAAATAAACCTTCACAGAGGGTCGCTCTGGAAGGTAAAAGAACGAAGAGCACTCCAGTTCCAAGTCAAGTGCTGATGGGAGCGAAGTGTCTTGAGATTCCATTTTTTTCGAAAGAGTCTAAGACTCTGTCATACACAAGTTGACGTTTGCTACAAGTCTATATTATGCGCCTCGGTACAAATTTGGATAAAAAAGCAGAACTGGGCGCGTTCCTCGGTGCGTTCCTATATGCGTTCCTCGGTGTCCTGATTATATATGTGTGTCAGTCAGGACAACGAGGAACGCACCTAGGAACGCGCCCAGCTCTGTCAAAAAGGTATCGGAATCTAAAAAACTCCAGGTAACAAACCTTTTTTAATATTCTCTTATATTTTCTAAAGTTTTTCGTTCCGAATAATGGGAATTTCAGAATAGAAAAATTCAATACAGAGAACTGTGTATAAACCGGTACAGCTTCAGGGGTCCAATGGCAGAACCTAGACCAAAGGCTTCTTCGATCTGGTAACATATCTTAAACAGAATAAGAACGTTGGCGTTGACCAGAATAAAATATGTCAATTCGTCTCCGTCACCGAAAGATTCGTAAGCCTTTCACCACCGTAACATCTCCCTAGAACAGTGATTCTCAACTTATTTTCTCACGAATCCCATAGTTATGTATTGCTGTTCTTTAACCTCCTTGAGACCACTTCATCCCTCAAGTTAATCGCTGTGCATGCACTAACAACCACTAGTTTCCTGCTTGTGGCCTCGCTTTTGAAACTGTATGGCCTCCTAAGTGGTCACGGACCCTAGGTTGAGAATCACATCCCCAAAATGAATGAAATCGTTTGGCATTAGTCGAAAACAATTCTATAGAGTATGTCACCGGGGAGGAAAAAAAAATCGAGAAGGCAATCCATGCAAGAAAAGGAATTCCGCGGTTTGACTAAAGAGTTTCTGACGGAGTGACAGACGGTGTCTGTTGGTGGAATGAAGCGCCGGTGATGGTGGAATGAACCGCCGGTGCTGGTGGAATGAACCGCCGGTGCTGGTGGAATGAAGCGCGGTGCTGGTGGATTAAAGCGTCGGTGCTGGTGGAATGAAGCGCCGGTGCTGGTGGAATGAAGCGCCGGTGCTGGTGGAATGAAGCGCCGGTGCTGGTGGAATGAAGCGCCGGTGCTGGTGGAATGAAGCGCCGGTGCTGGTGGAATGAAGCGCCGGTGCTGGTGGAATGAAGCGCCGGTGCTGGTGGAATGAAGCGCCGGTGCTGGTGGAATGAAGCGCCGGTGCTGGTGGAATGATCCGCCGGTGCTGGTGGAATGAACCGCCGGTGCTGGTGGAATGCGCATTAGTTAAATGTAGAAAGACAGGACGAAGTGCTGAGAGTCTTGCGTTGGAGCCTTTGCCTGTCGCATACACTGATAAGGAAACCAAACCATTACATTGTCTTTAGACATAAAAAAAAAACCGTGAACATGATTCGTTCAATTACAAAAGACAACACACAGATAATCAGGCAAGGGCTTATGCACGCGCAATTACGAGTCTATAATTACAAAAGGGGCCTTTTTGTATACTTTACTCCTACGTGTGTCTTTGTGTGTGCACTCGCATACTATGGGGAGGATTAACGAGGTACTGGCGTGCGCGCATTAATGCTCACAATTATAAATCTTCCTTTCCTGTTTATTGTAGCTGCTTAAACCTGCTAGCACGCGCAGGCACGCGCGTTGACGCACATACTAACATGCGGTCACATGTGCACGCGCGTGCGCACTGATTAGTAGGGAGTGCGAAATGTAGGTTAAGATACGAATAGGGGGGACAGCCAGACAGTCGTGCGCACACATACGCACGTACTCATAACCATCCACCAACACACGACCCCTTCACACACACACACACACACACACACACACACACACACACACACACACACACACACACACACACACACACACACACACACACACACACACACACACACACACACACACACATATATATATATATATATATATATATATATATATACACCCATGTACTATATGTGTACACACGCACGCGCACACACATATACGCACACACATACGCACACACATGCACACATATACACACACATAGACACACAAACACACACGTACACACTCACAAATACACACTCACAAATACACACACGTACACACACACACACACACACACACACACACACACACACACACACACACACACACACACACACACACACACACACACGGCTCGGTAGCGGATTGGTAAAGCACTGGCCTCACAAGCCAGAGAACCGGGGTTCGATTCCCCGGCCGGGCGGAGATAAGTTGGGTTTGTCTCCTTTCACGTGTAACCCCTGTTCACCTAGCAGTGAGTAGGTACGGGACGTTAGTCAAGGAGTTGTGACCTTGCTGTCCCGGTGTGTGGTGTGTGAGTGGTCTCAGACCTACCCAGAGATCGGCAAATAATGAGCTCTGAGCTCACTGCCGTAGGGTGGTGTCTGGCTGTCTCGACAGAGACTGCAGCAGATCCGAGGCGAATACACACACACACGTACACACACACGTACACACACACACACGTACACACACACACACACACACGTACACACACACACACGTACACACACACACACACACACACACGTACACACACACACGTACACACACACACACGTACACACACGCACGCAAACACACACGCAAACACACACGCAAATACACACGCAAACACACACGCAAATACACACGCAAACACACACACACACACACACACACACACACACACACACACACACACACACACACACACACACACACACACACACACACACACACACACACACACACACACACACACACACACACACACACACACACTTACACAGAGTCACGGAAAGAAAGACACACAGAGGAGCACAGATCCACATATACACGAGTTACAGGGCTATTTTCTCCCTGAGTCCTTATTTACAACCCAGTTCGCCTTCTCAGTGACGATTTCTTTCCCTTCGCCCTTGGAGGAAGGTTTTTGGTTCATGGTGGCTGCCTCTGTTGTGAACGAGGGGAGTCGGGGCCGGTGCCGGGAGACGGGGGCGGGGGGGGGGAGAGCGTGAGGAAATAGAGAGGAAAGGATGAGCGTAAGGGGTTGTGAGGGGAGAGAAGAGGGGAAAAAGAAAGGACATGGGGTAGGGTGGGGGAAGGGAGTAAGGGGAAAGAACGAGAGGTTGACGGGGAATGAATGTGGAAGGAGGGAAAAATATTCGGGAATGGTGAAGAGGAAGATAGTATGGGTAAAGGGTGGTGAAGGTGATAAAGGAAGGGAAAGAAAGAGCTGAAGAAGAAATAACGAAATCAGTATGTTGGGTTTCTGAAAGAGGTGGCGAGGTTACTGACTCTTTCGAAGCTTCGACGACTCCTTTTCACTGAATGAAATCTTTACATTAAACAGAATGAAATCCATAAAGAGCGTTACTAAGTCGAAATGTGGTTAATTTATTTTATCGTAGTCTATTCAGTATCGTGACGACCCACCAGTACAATAATATCCTTTCACCTGAATAAAAACGTGCAATATTAATTAGAACGAATCCATTCAGGTTTTAAGGAAGGAGAGCGGAAGGAATAGGAGGAAGAGAAGTTAAAAAGGAGGGCGGGGTAAGGAGGGAGGAGGAGGATGAAGGAGGAGGATGAGGATGAAGGAGTAGGAGGAGGAGGAGGAAGAGGAAGAGGATGAGGAAGGAGGAAGAGGAAGAGGATGAGGAAGGAGGAAGAGGATGAGGATGAGGAGGAAGAGGATGAGGAGGAGGAGGAGGAGGAGGAGGAAGAGGAGGAGGAAGAGGAGGAGGAGGAAGAGGAGGAGGAAGAGGAGGAGGAAGAGGAGGAGGAGGAAGGAAGAGAAGGGGGAGGAGGAAGGAGGAGGAGGAGGAGGAGGAAGGAGGAGGAGGAGGAGGAGGAAGGAGGAGGAGGAGGAAGGAGGAGGAGGAGGAAGGAGGAGGAAGGAAGAGGAGGAGGAGGAGGAGGAGGAAGAGGAGGGAAAAAGACCAGACATGCCACGACCAGTAGTAAAAGGAATGCATAAGAAGAGAAACGAGGAAAAATGAGAAATTAGGTATCCAGAGGGAGAGCAATCTGTAAAGGGAAGAAGAAATGAAAATTAACACAGGGGGACGCTGGAAAAGTTCTGAATTAATGAGAATGGAGGGGAAGAGAATGCGGGAAGAGACAAAGTAGAGAAGTAGAGACAGAGATGATAAGAAGAAGGGGAAAGGACGAAGAGAAGGAGAGAATTGCAAATAGGAAGGAAGGAAGGAAGGAAGGAAGGAAGGAAGGACGGACGGACGGACGGACAGACGGACAGGAGTCGAAGAAAAAATATATGATGGGTTGTGGAAAATGATGTCTGTGATGATGATTATACTGGTGATTATGACTGAAGATGATAGTGATGTTGATGATAATGAGAATGACAGCAAAAGTAACCGTGGCAGTGACGAGACAACGTCTCTTATGGGAACGGTCATGATGACAATGACAACTAAGTCGGCAACGACGACAATGCTCAGTACACGGAGACAGGGAACATTAATCATGGACGGGGAAGAAAACAAGATTTTTGAAGACAATGAGGGTGAATATAAATTTAGACGAGAAGGAAAGGAAAATGAGAATATGAGAATGAAGATGATATTTATTGATGCGAAATGAAGATCGGTGGAAACTGGGATGGAAGAAATGTTAACGAAGATTCTGACGAAGATGAAAGGAGAAATAACTTGGCGTGGATAAGGAATAATGAAGGTTTAGATAATAGAGGATCAGAATAAGGGGACCAAGTGATAACAATGATAAATATTATGCTAATAGAAGGGAAAACAAGTAGAGAAAGATAATAATAATAAATATACAAAAATAAAGGGCGAGGATGAATTTAAGGAAGATAGTGCAGAGATAGTCACAGAAAGCATGAGGAGGTGGATCAGGAAGAAAGATACGATGTGAATGAGGATGTAAATTAGAAAGAAAAGTAACTATGAAGAAAAAGATGGGGGGGGGGAGAATTACTACTAGTACTACTGCTCCTGCTAAAACTATTACTGCTTCAAGTACTGTTACAGCTACTACTAATTTCACTTCAGCCATTACTGCCACAAATGCAACAACTGCTACTATTACTGGTGCTACTGTAATGCGCTGTATAAATATGGCAAACACTATTTACGTAATTAGATAGGAGGTGGGCATAGGCATGAATGAGTTCTCAGTCGATGGAGACCATACTCAGGATATGGTTCGCTACTCAGGTAGATGAAAACATACTCCGAAATATCAAAGAAAACGAGAAGGAGGGTGACTGAAGAAAAGAACGTAAGAGAAAGGAAGAAAGGAAATGTAGCGGCATGGGATAGAACGAAAACAATCATGAATTGGGTAGATAAGAAATAGCGAAAGGGATTGTTAAGTAATAGAAAACACTGGCGCAGAAGAAAACACGGAATGCAAATACAGAAAACGGGGAAAGGGTGTGGAAAAGAATAAAAAGGAAATTAAAGAAAACTGAGACGTGCAATTAAAGATAAAAGAATGCCAACAATAAAATAAAACAGCGGGAAAGTCAGGAATAGAAAGGGAAGAAGATGATGCACTTAATGAAATAATTACACGAGATAAAATGGGCATGGAGAGGGAACAGATGCTTATGAAAAGAGCCTGGAGAAGAAGTGTGTACCAGAAGGAATGCTAAAAGGGCATTTGAACGTTGTAAAACGTTATATTCTTCGTCTTCGGACGATTCTAATCAGTATCACTGCGCTGCGAGCTGGCATTCCAACTCTCGTGGGCTGGGAGTTGTGTGTGTGTGTGTGTGTGTGTGTGTGTGTGTGTGTTTGTTTGTTTGTTTGCTTGCAAGGTCACAACATTACCCACAGACCGGTCATATGTGTGCTCTGATCTCCCATCAGAGAGGAAAATACCTGTCGATCACGAGTCCAACACGTGATCCAATACCATGGTGAATCACACACACACACACACACACACACACACACACACACACACACACACACACACACACACACACACACACACACACACACACACACACACGCGTATATATATATATATATATATATATATATATATATATATATATATATATATATATATATATAAGAGAGAGAGAGAGAGAGATAAAGAGAAAGATTTTGGATTGGGTGGGTAGGTCAAGAGAGGAGGTCCATACAGACTTTCAGGACTAAAGTGTGGTGAAAACGTTCGAAAAAACGGACCGGAAAAAGTGGGGAAAAAAGGACGAAGAGGGAAGGGAAACAAAGAAAAGCTGAGAAAGAAATAGAAGCCAAAAGAAAACGAAAAGTGTAAGGTTTGTGCGGTAGGGGGGTTGGGGGATGGGATCAAGGAGATGGTAAAAGAAGTATTAATGAAAGTGGTGGAATGGGTGGGGAGAGAGAAGGGCGAAAAAGCAACATTGCGCTTCTATCCTAGGAGACAATATCGCGCCAGAGATGTGGAACCCTAGAAGTGATAAATGAGAGAGATTGAAGGAGGGAAGCAAGAGAAAAGAAGAGAAAAAAAATTGGGATATAAAAGTGACCGGCATTCTTTCCTGAGTTCAGATTAATTTAGAATCAAAAGAATGTTGCGTGACTCTGCTCCGTAGGGGTATCGTTAATGTTGCTGAAGTACTGATTAGTGTCGTCAATATACCATGTCGGATCCGTGGTAGAAAGAAAATATCAAGAGATGTGGGGGTGGACAAAAGGGGACAATACGAGGCGGAAATGGGAAAGGTGAAGAAGAGAGTAAGAGGGAGTACAGTAAAAGTAAAAGAGAGAAGGCCAGGCTAGAAACGCAGAAACGTCAGGTAATAAGCTTCTCCCATCGAGTTTGGTAGTTACGTTTCCCTACGATATATATATATATATATATATAAATATATATATATATATATATATATATATAATATATAAATATATATATATATATATATATATATATAATATACACATACCATAACATATCTTTATCAAAGACACACTGCGTTCTGCGCATGCATGCTTATAGTTGGTACTGTTGTGGTCACGTGATCGAAGTTTGAGCCTGATCGCGCCATTTTGCTTTCTGTCTTTACAGTGTAAACATGGCCGCTCCACTAGCAGTATGCACCAAGGAAGAACAAAGAGCAGTGACCCGATTTCTCTGGTCGGAAGGTGTGTCAGGGGCTGAAATTCATCGGAGGCTTTTAGCACAATACAGGCACAGTGCACACAAGTGTGTATGAGTGGATTGAGAAGTTTAAAAGTGGCCGGACAAGTGAGGTGGAGGTTGATGGGCATCCTGCTCCCTTTTCTGTGTCATGCTTGTCTGGCCACTTTTGAACTTCTCGATCCACTCATACACTCTTCTACGCGGTAGTGCACTGTTCCTGTATTATGCCAAACAATTCCGATGGATTTCAGCCCCTGACACACCTGACCAAAGAAATCTGGTCACTGCTCTTTGTTCCTCCTTGGTGCATACTGCTAGTTGAGCGGCCATGTTTACATTGTAAAGACAGAAAGCAAAATGGCGCTATCAGGCTTAAACTTTGATCAGGGGACCACAACAGTACCAACTATAATCATACATGCGCAGAACGCAGTGTAAATGTACGCATAATTCTTGACTCACTCTTGTGTGTGTGTGTGCGTGTGTGTATATATATATATATATGTATATATATATATATATATATATATATATATATATATATATATATATATATATATATATATATATAAAACGCACCTGCGGTGATGAAAAAGCTGAGTAACTAAAAATATCCGTAAATAGAAAAAAGTAAAAAAAAAAAAAAAAAAAAAAAAAAGGAGGGGGGGCTTCTTAGGCGATTCGTTGGTGAATGGTGTATGGGAGGTGGTGGGTGGTGCATACTGACTGGTTGGTGTTCAGTGTCACAGGATCCTAGCTCTGCAAAATACGAACGAACAGAAGTGAAACGAAGCGGAAGAGGAGGTCATGTCAGACAGAAAAAAGAAAATGAAAACAAATGGAAAGGGGATGACGAATTGACAGGGTAAACAAAAGCAGAATGGAGGGTAGGAAGCCGTAAGGAAGGAAAAGAAGTAAAGAGTAAACAAAAAAAAGGAAAGAATTAAGCGAGTGGAGGAAGAATAAGGGAAGGGAATGCATGAGAAAGACTACGGAGGATTATGAAGAACAGACGAAGGGAGAAAGGAAGGCCAGAGTCAAAGGAGAGAGAGAGAGAGAGAGAGAGAGAGAGAGAGAGAGAGAGAGAGAGAGAGAGAGAGAGAGAGAGAGAGAGAGAGAGAGAGATAAGAAAGAGAGAGAACGAAAACGAGAATAAGTTTGGGGGGGAGGAGAGTAAGAATAAGCAAAAAAGAAGGAATGGAAAGGAGGAATATATAAGGATAAGAACAAAATGATAAACGGAGAATGAAATAAGCCAATTAACGTTGACACTGGAAAGACAGGCGGCGTTGCAAAACCTCAAAATGTAGAAATGAGGGGGATGTTCGAAGGACATTTTATAAAAGAAAACCAGTTTAAAAAAAGTGGAAAGAAGAGACACTACTTGGAATAAGAATCTGTAGAAATGAGGGGATGTTCGAAGGACATTTTATAAAAGAAAAAAATAGTTGAAAAAAGTAGAAGGAAGAGACACTACTTGGAATAAGAATCTGTAGATTAAGGGGATGTTCGAAGGACATTTTATAAAAGAAAAATGAAAAGAGTAGAAAGAAGAGACGCTACTTGGAATAAGAATCTGTAGAAATGAGGGGATGCTCGAAGGACATTTTATAAAAGTAAAAAAAAAAAGTTGGAAAAAAAATGGAAAGAAGAGACACTACTTGGAATAAGAATCTGTAGTAATGAGGGGATGTTCGAAGGACATTTTATAGAATAAAAAATTGTCGAAAAAAGTAGAAAGAAGAGATACTACTTGGAATAAGAATCTGTAGACAAAGTAGAAAAATGTAGTTAGGAGCAGGGAACGAATGGGGAAAAAGGTAAAAGCCAAGAGACGAATAGAAGAGTATAAGGAAAAAACGAGATGGAGAATAAGAAATAAAACGAGAACGAGGACATCGACAACAGAGGGAAAGAAATAGAGAAAGCAAAACAAAAATGAAAATAGAAGACGAGGAGAAAAAGGAGAAAGGGAAGGGGAAAAAGAAAAGGAAGAGGGAAACGGAAATGAGAGATGGAAAGGAAAGAGAGAATGAAAGGGGAAGAGGAAGGAGAAGGGGAAAGGAAAAAGGAGAGGGAAGGGAGAGAGAGAGAGAAAGAGAGAGAGAAAAAGAGAAGACGAAATAGGAAAGAAGATATAAATCAAAAGGTCTCCTGTCGGTATGCCCTTCCTTTGTAAACCGTTTGTAAACCTTTGTAAAAGGAAATGGTAAATAGAAGAAGAACAATGAAGATAAGGAAAGTGACGAGTGAGAGAAGCGTAAAGGAAATGGAGAAAAAATGTCTGAGAAAAAATAAAGTTATGAGAAAAAACAACGAAGCGGATGTAAAAAGAAAAAAAAAAAAAAGAGCGGAAAGAAGGATGATAGAGAAAGCGAGTGGGAAGGGAAACGAACAGAAATATTACAAGCGCTTCCCCAAGAGAGAAAAAAAAGGCGATTTTATAGGGTCACTATAGCAGAAAAAAAAAGAAATGAAAAAAAGAAGGAAAGAGAGAGAGAGAGAGAGAGAGAGAAAAAAAATATAGATATATATACATATATATATATATATATACACATATATGTATACATATACATATATATATATATATAATATGAGGTCAGAAGGAGGGAGGAGAAAAAAATATATATACTGTATATCTGAGGTCAGAAGGAGGGAGAAGTGGCGTAGAGGTGATAAAAGAATGAAAATATATGAATTTAATTATCAGGAGAAAGCTGAATATAATGCAGTGCTGTGCAACAAGAGTGACGGTAGAGGGAGAAGGGTGGCATTGCGCAGAAGAGTAGTTTAGAAGGATGGAGTGGCCACAGGCGGGTAGAGACTGTTGGCCAGAGTAGAGGACGTTGGCCAGGAGAAGAAAGTGGAACGAATCGACAGAATGGAAGAATAGAGTTGCAGATAAAAAATATATAACTGTGTGAGATGGAATAACAGACAAGATTGGCCCAAAACGAGTATTATAAAGCATTGGTCAACGGGGAAGGCGAAAGGAATTTAAAGTTGGAACTGACTATGGATAGACAAATGACAAGGGTCAAAGTTGTGAAAGGAAGGTTGATGGACGAGTGGAGAAGGACTAGTGTACATTAAGAGTTGACAGGGTAAAGTGTTGCCAGAGTATTTGATGGGGAAGGAGTAAGATGATGAGAAGAAGAGGGGGACAAGAGGACAGCAATTGTCTAAAAGAGTAGTACAGACGGGAAAGGAAGGTACCGACATGGTGGAAGGGAGACAAACTGAGTGAGAATAGAGTGGGAAAAGGTGATTAGTCAGGAGTCAGAAGCAATAGCTCCTTCATGGTCTTATGTCCTGTTCCCATTATCACATGGTTTTGATCATGAACGACAAAAGTTGAATTACACGAACGAATACTTTTTTTTCCAAAGTAGGGACAAAACTATATGCATAAGTGTGAGAGGTGGTGCCTTAGGTGGCTTGGTCACATAAGAGAGGGCCAAGTACCTTGGAGAGAGAGGCGCTCAATGAGGAGAGAGTGGGAAAGAGTTGGGGTAAAAGCGCAAAGGAAGTGGAGCGTTAAGGATGAGAGACACGTCAGGGGAAGTGAAAATCCTGGAGATGTGGATGCCACTGAAGTGGGAGAATGGTTATTAGGAAGTGATGCGAGGTATGAGGAGGTGGGAGGACGTTTGGGGAAAGATGGGATAAGGCGAAAGGAGGAGGAAGAGGTAGAAGGAAGTATGAGAAGGTGGAGAGTTTAATGAACTGAGCGCTTAATGCTCATTTAGTTTAGGGACATAGTCAAGGCGAGGGAGTTGGAGAAACGGAAGAGTGTACGAGTATAGGGTGGCTTAAATGAAACACACAGTAATTAAGTAAATTCTTCACAGCACAGACAAACGTACGTACGTTTTGAAGCAGTACCAAGACAAACCCACGCCAAAGCCTTGAGTTGGCGCGAAAAGCATACCT
>NC_134777.1:22788761-22806261 GCF_046742065.1 Oratosquilla oratoria | reverse complement strand
GACTGAGCCTCACGAAACTGTCGCTTGTTTGATTCAGTCATATCAGCGATATCCCATAATTCTTCGAAGGCATTTGGTATAAAAAGCAAGACGCCTCTTCAAGTCAGCATTCAATGTCCATGTCTCATAGTCGTCCAGAAAGACACAGAGCAGAAACGACTTGAATATTCGAATCTTATTCCTACTGCATAACTGTCTATAAGGATATACGAGTATACCCTAACAGCATGGGTTATACCATTCTTTCGAAGGACTTCCTTATGTGATCATCACATTTATGCACTACCCTACCAAGGAATGTAAAACTTTTCCAGACTATCTGTGATTTTCCAAACGTGATCTTGTTTTTTTTTGTCCAGGAGTCCTGTTATCGGCAAAAACAAGGTCGGTGACATCGATTAATAATTACCCAATCCATGTAGCCGTTGAAAAGTATCGTGGCGAGGCTGCACACTGCCTCACTCCTGAATTTACGGGGAAAAAAAATGTACACGCCTCCTCAATACTCCACGGCACACTCAGAATATAGGCCAGGCTCAATAATCCTCGTAGAAATCCCACGGAGCCACAGACGATTCCACAACACCCCACGACTTTCTAAATCCAGAAATCTTAAGATCAACATAGACTGCAGTAAACCTCTGTTGAATTTCAAATCGGTGCTCCATAAGAACACGAATCGTCAAGATTCGATCAGTTGTTGACTCGCCGAGCACCCGGACTGTTCAGGCCTCTGGAGCTTTAGAAGATGGGAGCGATCGCAGGCCAGCATCAGACGAGCGAACATCTTGTCTGGCACGCTGAGCAATGTATTGCCACGGTAATATTGTTGCAGTCCTACCCGTCCCCTCTCCCCTTCCAGATAGGGTCGACCAGACCCTTTTTCCAGTCATAGGTGGACAAAAGTTACGAGAAGGGGTGGGGACATTTACGGGAACATAAAAAGGATTAATAGTGATAATATAGGCAGGTCAGCCATGGTAATGGGAAGCAAGGGGAGTTGTGGCTACTCTGTATTTGTAATTTTGATCTTGAGTTTGTACTCGTAGTGGCGGTGATAGTAGCGAGACTATTTTTGGTTGTGATTTAGGGAGACTCATAGGGAATGTTTGTACAAAGGATTACAGAGGCGGAGCATGCCGACAGGAGACCTTTTGGTTGGATGCGAAAAAAATCATAATGATAAATAGATAAATGAATAAATAAAAACTATAATGTAAATAATAAAATACATAAATGCAAAGGTATAGTTAAACAATAAACAAACAGGTAAATAGTAAATAATAATAAATTGGTTGTTTGTGCATATCATGTCTATGATACTTTTGGAGGAAAAGACTATTTTGGTAGATCAGGATGATGGTAGATATTGATTCTTTGATCCTTTAAGAAATAGTAACTGATTTAATGTTATTGTCCTGGCTTATGTCAGACATTTTTATTTGGGTTGAAGAAATGTCCGTGCCTTGGTGGGACAAGGGAGCACAGAGGAGAGTTGTCTCTTCCATCGAATGTTAATCAATGTCAGTCACATCCAAGCCTTTGTTAACCTCTTTCGTAACAAACGATACTTTCCACTTTATACTGGATGCCGTCAAACTATTTGATTTATTTCTGCAATACCCTTCTGTAAACCTCATTTGTGCCATAGCTAATATCTCCTTGCGTTTTCCAAGTATATAAGAACATAATAATGAAGGAGACTGCAAGAGATCATAAGGCCTACACTAGGCAGCTCCGTATCCATCACCACTTGTCATCCCCATCCATAAAGTTGTCTAATCGTTTCTTAAAATAACTGAGTTTCAGCCCTTACTACATGGTTACTAAGTCTACGAGTATTCCATTCGTCGACCACCCTATTAGTAAACTGATTCTTGCCTATTTCCTTCTTAAATCTAAATTTGTCCAGTTTAAATCCATTACTGCGAGTCCATCCCTGTTGTTTTAATATGATGACCTTGTTTGCATCACCCTTGTTAAAACCTTTGATCCACTTGAACACCTCTATTAGAGCACCCCGCACTCTGCGTCTCTCCAGAGAGTGTAAGTTAAGGTACCTAAGTCTCTCTTCGTATGGTCATTTGAAATTAGTTGATAAAATGGATTGTTGGTAATTGATTTTGTCGTGTCTAGCACGAGAGGAGTAGGGAGGTAGCAAATCGTGGCCAGTGTAAGTTTTTCTAAAAGACGTGTTCTTATCCCCAAATGGCCTAAGGATTTCTCCAAGCTGCATAAAATTGCCTGTCGTTCGCCAGAAGCATATTCTTAAGTATGCTGAAGTTGGTGCAAGGCACCGCATGGGGTTGAGCATAAATTTTGGTTTTCGAGAGCAAACGTACTTTCTTAAAAAAAAAAAAGAAAGAAAAAAAACTAAAGCATCATTGCTTACGTTCAACTTTCATACCTGCAATTGATTATATCGACTTTGATAAATTTACATTCATTCCTTTAAGAAAATTCGAAAAAAGGTCCCTCGACTAACGTGTCTTCGTGTCGTTGGCGGTTGCTGCTCATGAAGACATCTTAAGGAGGAACGGTGGAGAGGATGCAATGGCTTACAAGCCCCGTATAGAGTACGGACAACATAAGTCTTATGCAGTCAATATTCTAAGGGGTTTAGTGACATCCCTACGGACCAGAGTCATGCATGATTCTTTTGCGATTTGAAATTAATCCCTGCTAAGTAAAAAAAAAAAAAAAAAAAAAAGTATATGTATATGTATATATATATATATATATATATATATACATATACATATTATATATATATATATATACATATACATATTATATATATATATATACATATACATATTATATATATATATATATACATATACATATTATATATATATATATATACATATTATATATATATATATACATATATATATATATATATATATACACACATATACATATATATATATATATATATACACATATACATATATATATACACACATATATACATATATATATATACACACATATATACATATATATATATATACATATATATATACACATATACATATATATATATATACATATATATAATATATATATGAGTATATATATATGTATATATATATATATTATATGTACATATATATATATATATACATATATATACATATATATATATATACATATGTATATATATATGTATATATATACATATATATATATTTACATATATGTATATACATATCTATATATATATATATATATATATATATATATATATAAATATCTGCTGCCCTCCTTACATATATCTCGTTCGCCACCTCTAACTCGCTCTCTTCAGCGCGATATTGTCACCAAGGATAAAAGCGCTTATTATCTGTGAAATAATAACACTAAGCCATCCAACAGAAATTGGTACAAGAATAACCTCACAAGAATGGCGGTCACATGGATAATATTCCTTTAACCATGTGCTTGGGGGAAAAAATTGTTCGCATCATAATCAAATCACCTGGTGACAGTCTAAATGAATATAGTAGTAAAACACAGTGAAGTTGTTTCTCTCAATTGAATAAGATCGATCGACGGAAACAAAAATAGATATTCAATAAAGCTCGTTTCACACGTGTCGACTTATCGCCGTGCGCCGTCCACGACACGACGTCGTGCTATTAAAAGGTGTCTATGGACGCTCTCACACCTCACGACCACGTGTGAAAGCGTCCATAGAAACCCATAGTTATTCGAGAGGACGACGTCGTGTTGTGGACGGCTCACGACGAAAAGTCGACACGTGTGAAACGTATAAGGGGCACAAGAGCAAATAAAAATGTATCTGAATTCCAATATTTTCAACTGCATTGTAAATATAAGATAATATGAGCGATACAGATTTGAGTATTGGAGTCTATTGTTTTATATAATCGCATAATAGTATAATCCTAAATAGGATTTGAAATCATGCGTTGATGACACTTAAGAGGATTAGGGGTAAAATAATACAGGATATGATGTAATCACTTTAGACTTTGATGCTGTATCGTTAGTAATATATATAAAAAAAACGATCTGTGAATGTACGATGCAATACTATTTGCGCTGATGCCTTGGTGTGGGAAGAAGTAGATTTAATATTTCATTGCAATGAGAGGAAAAAATATTCGTGTCTTCAGTTGTTGCCTAATGGTTAGGTTAGATTTTAGATTTACATGTACTGTCAACGAGTATGGAAATATGAAAACAAGGGCTCATGCTTAAACATATGAAAACTGGTGTTCTGTGAAAATAATGTATTTCTGGTTTACCGTAATAATATGTAAATGTCGTTGGTTGTCTACGATCAAAGATAATATGAACCTAATGCTATTAACGTGCTACATGTTTACATGTGAGTTCATATTGATTTTATGGTTCCTATAGATCACCCTGGGAACTGGAGGGGACAATGGATACATATTCATTTTAGGAACACCTGGCCTGGGATTCGGATGTATGTATTAATTAGGCTACTGTGGTAACGGCTATTAGATAAGTTTACGATCTGCATATCAAACACACACACACACACACACACACACACACACACACACACACACACACACACACACACACACACACACACACACACACACACACACACACACACACACACACACACACACACACACACACACACACACACACACACGAAATTATTTCAGTATCGGTGCTTTGCGAGTCGTTACTCCAACTCTCGTGGGCGGGGAGTTGGGTGTGTGTGTGCGTGTAAGGTCACATAGATCGGTCATATATGAGCTGAGTTCTCTTCCGGGAGGGTAATAGCTGTCGATCACGAGTCTAACACGTGATCTAAGACCATGGTGTAACACACACACACACACACACACACACACACACACACACACACACACACACACACACACACACACACACACACACACACACACACACACACCGCCACCAACAATAGCGCCAACATCAACACCAACATCACTAGCAGCAGTAGCAACAGCAACAGCAACAGCAACAAGAACACCAACAAGAACAAGAACAAGAACAACAGCAGTAGTAGCAACAGCGACAAGAGCAAGAGCAAGAACAAGAACAAGAATACCAAGGACAACAAGGATAAGAACAAGAAAAAGAGCAACAGGAACAGTATCAGCAGTAGCAACAGCATCACTTACAATGGAGTGACAATAATCAGAATGTGCAACGAGTTATGTGCTGACTTGTCCGCGTACACATTAGAGGTTCACGTGCTCTGGAACAGTTTCTCTTCCACTCAAAAGTTTATCGTTGGAGTTTGTGTTATGGTTGAAACTTGCTTGAACTCATACTTCCTGGTCAAATATAGAATAAAACAAAGGAAATACTTTCCACTCGTATCATCCAGCCTGACACGAACGGATATAGTGAGAAATATTAAATAAAAGGAATTAGAATTGGAGAAGCTCATATGGTTTTTCAATTTACACAACTTATGTTTGTATACTGGCAAACGCCCAGGAATGTTTACACCATGTTCAGCGTTCTCAAAAGTTAAAGGCGTGTGAACAAGATGAAGCATTATTCTGACAAGGGAAGTTTGTTATTCAACAGAACAAAGTTGTAAAGACGGTGAGGTGGATAGGAGAGTGAGTAAAAGATGTTATGTTCTCAGAGGCAGTGGTAATTACTCATAATGACACAAGTTAAGAAATTGATGCAGGAATTCTAGCAGCAAATGGTGGCTTCTTGCTCGTCTGATAAATGGCCAAGAAGTAGGTTTCTCCGGGAAATATGAAATTATGAATCCATAAATCAATAATATTACCAATAATGAATTACGACCGGGCAGCAAAAGAGCATCCAAGGCAACACTGAATAAGAAACCAGAATGGGTTTAGTGTTTAGGATCTTTTAAGGCGAGCGGCGCAGATCGTGATAAAAGACTGTATACTTCAAGCAACAGATACAAACAAGACTTATGACTTAGCCAGACGCGTTGATAACTAATATATCAAGAACAAGTTGTGTTCGATGTTTTCGCCATATCATTGTCTCGTTGATGCATTATTCTAGTGGGTGATGGCTGAAAAAAATTAAAAATCGTCTGACAGATCACTGATTTTTAACCTCTTTTATTTTTTTTTTTACTATGGTGGTGATTTTTTAACTGAATCAAATCGTCTGACGGCAACTAGAGGAGAGACAAAAGTCGTAAAACTCGGCGAAAAATGATAAGATGGAGGAGAGAGGACACTAAGTCATAATAAGAAGGAAAACATTAAGGTAAATTGAACGGTTCCAAATGCTGTATATATATGGAAAACTATCAAGAGTAAGCGAGTTCCAGAGCCTTCCTGTGCTAGAAAAATAACGATATCATTAGTTGCCACACCTTGGAAGAACGAAACTCGAGCAATACGAAGTGCTAAATTGATGTGATGAATGGGTGTGGGATGGTTATATGCTTTGACGCTATTACCCCCTTATAAGAGGGAAAAAGACCCTTTCGTGTGTACTGTACACGACCAGAAGGAAAACGAAGAGCAAGAACGAATGGTGAGATGCAGAATGGTTTGACGGAGAATGAGGATCCTTGGTCATGTATAGGGACTCCGAAGAACCCTCAGAAGAGGCCGTGGTTGTATGGTGGTCATGGTCCTCGTGGGTCTATGGTGTTAGATGATAGATTGCTTAATGTTCCTGTCATAAATGCATTACAAGAAGGTTACCGCTCGCACGTGCATCTCTTTTTGTGGTTTAGTGTGCAGGACATGCCAAGAGTTATGTTCTGCATTTTTTATTCGGGGATGTTTCAGAGATGAAGGTATCAGGATCTTCAAAGTTTGGTGATGACAGGGCAAAGAAGAAGAAGGAGAAGAAGAAAAGGAGGATGAGGAGGAGAATAAGAAAAAGAAGAAAAGAAGAAGGAGGAGGAGAAGAAGAAGAAGAAGAGGAAGAAAAATCTGGTACTACCACTTTATCCGGTTTCCTGTACTCCAGTATTTGCATAGGTTTAGTTCTGGCCAGTAGTCAATAATTCTATGCACCTGTAGGGGAGTCTTCAGTCACGGTTTCTGTCAGTCAGGACTCCTCTCATTTCACCAAAATTGCAATCTTTGGTTGAATATAAAAGCGGAATGCTTACTATACCAAATTCTCTAATCTGCACCACCGGCCTAAAAGACTTAACCCTGTCATTGTTAAGGACGACTTGTATATTTATTCTAGCTACTGTCAGGAGATTTTATTCAGCCAAAAGGGTTCAGAACGCACACTAGATGTCCACTAGATAAACTAAAAGGATAACATACAGAACGGAAGGATTACGTAAAGTGCAACTATGCAGATCGGCAAGGTTTACACTTCTTTTTGTGCGTTCTGCGTGGTGGGCTATAAAGTATTATAGGTGATACAGGTTGTGTAAAAAACACATTACATAATGTATTCCTATGTATAATGTACGGTGTGCGTCGAGAAAATTCATAAACAGGATTGGCCGCATCTCGCATTGCCGTCGGGGGGAGGGGATGGGGGATGGAAATGGGGATTCTGATAACGGTACATAAGAACATAAGAATAAAGGAGACTGCAAGAGACCATAAGGCCTACACTAGGCAGTAATATGGATCCACGAATGTAGGGCTACTGATGCTGGACGGGCGGTTTCAAAACATTCGCACACCTGCAAGGACCCCCCCCCCACAACCAGCTCTTCCCTTTCCTCCCCCTTCCTCTTCTCCCTCCTCATTCCCTATCGACCTTCCCCTGCCCCTTGGTCCTTCTACCATATGACGGGCCGGAGCATCAACATAAGTCAAGCTGTAGGTATGGATATGAAGAAGGTCAAAAGCACAAGAGAAGTCAATAGAATTATTATAACTTGCAAAAATACGGTACCATTGTAAACTTGAGGAGAAGTGGCGGATGGAATAATACAAGCATAAAGAGCAAAAGCATCGTGAGAGAGGAGCGTAGGAAGAACAACAGTAACAGCATCAAAACAGCAGCAACAAGGAGAGTAAGAACATCAAAACAGCAGCAAGAAGAAGGGTAAGGATATGAAAACAGCAGCAATAATGAAAACAAGAACATGAAAACAGCAGCAACAAGGAGAGCAAGAACATCAAAACAGCAGCAAGAAGAAGGGCAAGAATATGAAAACAGCAGCAATAATGAAAACAAGAACATCAAAACAGCAGCAACAAGGAGAGCAAGAACATCAAAACAGCAGCAACAAGGAGAGCAAGAACATCAAAACAGCAGCAAGAAGAAGGGCAAGAACATGAAAACAGCAGCAATAATGAAAACAAGAACATGAAAACAGCAGCAACAACATCACAGCACGTGCTGGAGAGAAGCAGACCGGAGTTCCCAAGAATTATTTGAAGCTCTGAACGAGCAGCACTCAAGACCGGAGGGTCACAAGAACACGGAACACTTGCGGGCAAAAACTTGCCTGGAGGAAGAGTCTGCAATGTCAGCAACTTCTCGGCCTCAGTCAAATGCTAATTGCACAAGTACCTACACTAAAGTGACGAGTCACGCTGGCCCTCCCACAGACCATGTTACAAATCACGATTGATCATTACTATGTGGGGAAAGTTTTGTTTCGCCTAAGTGCGGGTAACATAAGGGCCCTTTGGAGTTCTTTAGATCTAACCGAAAGGTAGTGAAACTAACCAAAAATAGTGAAGCTAACGGAAAGATATGAAACATTAGATAATTTAAAAGTGACAGAAATCAAAGTCAAAGACTGAGAGTTATCGGAAGGTAGATTGAGAAGCTGGAAGTGAATAAAGGAAACTATAGGGAAGGTGTTTAGCTGTGGACGAAGACTGGCGAAGATATTAGTGGTAGAGGTATTAGTTTAAGAGCTCGAACGTCAAAAGTTATTTCAGAAGATTTAAAATAAAGGCTATCATCCCATAGGATGAATGCTCTGGAGAGTCAGGTTAAGTTAGCCATTTACCGGCCGGGGTGTTCCTTTCGACTGAATAAAACATAGTGCTAAAATAAAAGGTATAAAGGACAATTATACATGGCTGACCCTCCGAGCGGGTAGCTTTCCCTAGTTGATGTTTGGGAGACGGTCGCCTATCCACTAATAGACAAAACTTGTTCCTCTCTGAGTGAGCTTAGAGAGGCTATGAGCTAAAGGATGGGAAGGCGGCTGGCAGCTGCAATGTCAGTGCAGAGTTGCTGAAAACCGAAGATAAAGTTATAATTCGTAGGTTACATGCATTACTGTCTGGCATTTGGCAGCAGTTCGGTACTATTCCATCTGACTGGAGCAAAGGAATTAGCTCTACTGTACCTGGGGTGGAAAAATCACCTGGAAGACTGCAACGATTACCGCGATAATACATTATTGTGTCCCAGTTAAGGTGTTCGCCTCTGTGTTGCTGGCAGGGTTGGCCTCCATTCACTATAGTTCCAGAGGCCTGGTTAGTTTTGGTTTACGCCTGGTAAGCCAACTACTGATCGTATACCGCTTCATGTTCTCATGGAGAGTCGTTGTGAGTTTTTGCAGGGGTTGCTTGCAGCCATGGTCAACCTGAAGAAAGTGACTCCATGCATTGTGGGATACTCCGGTCTCTTCGGGAATCCGTGGTATTCCCACGAGGATTATACTTGATGTCTGGCTTATAATCTGGGATAGATTGTTGTGAAATGTAAATAAGATGTATCTAGTTGATTTCTTTGTAATTCAGAAGTGAGTTAGGGATGCGCACAGCACGTTCAACATTTATACAGATTGTGTATTGAACAGAGGTATCTGTAGGCGTGGTTGCGGAACATCCATTTGTAACACTAAGGTCATCGGCTTTATCTTTGTCGATGATTTTGTACTTCTTGCAGAGTCATTGAAGGTTCTGATTATAACTCTCAAGTCATTGCACTGGTAGGGGAAACGGCTGGGATTTCTGATCTTGACCAAGACTAAGGTCAAAACATTTTGGGGCTTACCGGATGATCAAGTTTAGTCTGTATGTAGCGAAGACAATGGGGTCTTGAGAAATTTTACTTTGGTAGTATAATGTATAACACTGGTGGGTCATGTTAGGGAGCTTTTTGAAGGATTCGCAAAGCCCATGTTATTATGGACTCGCTCAGCTAGAGTATATGGCATTGTCGAAATACAGGAAAACTAAGATTGGAATTTTCAAGTCTCTTATGGTCCATATATTGTACGGATATGTGACAAGAAAGCTGGATACTGACTCGAAGAGGCGTTTTGATGTCTTTAGTATCGAGTGTCTCTGGAGAACCATAAATGATCATGCGCATGACTTCGTATCAAATCAGCAAACGCTCCCTGAGGATCAGTTAAGGCCTTATCAGCATAATTCATTAACGTCAACTTCTGCTTTATGGGAATGTATCACATTTCTCTGATGTTGATCCCACACCTAGAGACAGCACAAGAGACAAACCTCAGTTGAAAAGAAAAAGAGGCTGCCCACAGAACTCGTGGCGGGAGCAAGTCATCCGATCCTGTCGAGAAGTGATTGGAAGAGGGAGCTAGATCGGGAAAACCGCGATGAACGACTTCGGCGTGTGAGTGAAGCGCCGCATCCCAGGGTTATACTGTGGCAACACGCCACTACTGCAGTGTCCCCTAAACGCATTTAACATCTTTGTAAATAAAATTGTTAATTGTGGTCAATGTATTATATGTGTCCGTGGTAATGAAATTGAACAAGTATATTGTAACTATTGTTATCACTTGCATGGATTTATATTGTAAATAGTGTCTATATGTAACATGTTTGTATAGATTGTACTAAGCTGTAAAATATTGATTGCATATAGTTTATTTGATTGCGGACGAGAAACCCAAAAACACATCACATCAACGTCGAGACTGTATAAAATCACACCAGGCTTAATGACCACCTTATGAGTCGATAGCCTTAAAAAAAAAAAAAAAAAAAAAGAACAATAAGTCCAGAAGAGATTTGAATTTTCTTTAATCCATCACTTAAGGACAATACCCAATTCCCGTGATGTGGTCACTAACCACAGCAATATTCCCCATTAATTATATGAGATACGGATGTATTACCAAGTGTATGACTGTTGTGTATGAGAACGAGATATTTCATGTCTGAGAAAAACATTATCAAGGGCCTTCAGTACCCCCTTGGGCATTTCCGAATTAAATCTTTTGAAGTAATTGTCCAACAGTTGAGCACACATGCTTTAAGAATGTGAGCAAGAGGAAAAGAACCAAAGAAGTTGACAACATTCAATTTCCTTGAATACAACGTGGAAGGGGGGAGAGGAGGGAGAAGGGGAATGAAGGGGGATGAGGAAGGGGCATTTCACTATTGTTACTAAGAGGCACCAGAGGTCCAGCACGAGCATTCAAAGAATTAAATATTGTAACTCCGTTGTGGTCTCCAGGTGTCATGGTCCCATGTGCGTCGTCTAATATTCGGGAATGAAATGGTCCAGTATATGTGGAGTGTTGAATAAAGCACAATTAAACTAAGAGCAAAGGTCTTAACAGTGCTATAGTTGTATATGTATCAACCCCATTGCTACTGAGAGGGTGCCGCGGAAATGAACAGAACATTCTGACAGTGGTCGGTATTTAAAGAAGAATTGCTTCAAGGTATAGAGAGGGTTAATCAAAAGAGGAGAGACCCCTTTGGTTACGAAGAGAATATTACTGAGATAAATGAAATAGTCTGGCAGTGACGAGGATAAAATGATAAACGTACTCCGGGGGAGGGGTGGGGGAAGATGCGTAGAGGCGTTTGGTAGAGGAAGCCAGGTAGCACAGCGTGCCAGGTGCAAGGAGTACACAAATGGCACAAACATGACACTTACGAACGGTGTGAGATTATTACAGCCATTATACCATTTGTTCTGCGGTGTATTAGGCCTTATGAGGATATGCAACATTAATCTCAAGGCTACACGTCCGCACGCACACACGTACACACACACACACACACACACACACACACACACACACACACACACACACACACACACACACACACACACACACACACACACACACACACACACACACACACACACACACACACACACACACACACACACAACACCGACCAAGGGCTGAAATAATTTCAGTATCGCTGCGCTGCGGGTCGTTACTTCAACATTCATGGGCGGGGAGTTGGGAGGTGTGTGCTTGTAAGGTCACAGCATTACTCATAGATCGGTAGTATATGAGCTCTGAGCTCTCCTCCGGGAGGGAAATAGGTGTCAATTACGAGTCCAACACGTTATCCCAGACCATGGTGAATCACATACACACGCACACACGCGCGCATACACACACACACACACACACACACACACACACACACACACACACACACACACACACACACACACACACACACACACACACATGGTGTACTAGGAAAAAATGAAGAAAAACGCTGTGGTGGGAGTTTAAATAACTACTGTGATATATAGGAAGTATGGGGTCCAAACTACAAAGAGTAAAAGATGATGGCAGTATATATATATATATATATATATATATATATATATATATATATATATATATATATATATATACATACACATATCGGTAGAAGAAATATTAAACATCAAAATTGGAATGCGAAGACAGGTGGGAAAGAATGAAAATGAAAATATCGTTGCTGACTTCAATTGTGGGGAAGTGAATTGGTAGGAAGGGGGAACAAGAGGAAGTGAAATAAAGGAAAAATGCACAATGGAATATAGCATTGAACAATATAATCACGCAGTGGGTTAAAGAAACGACGAGTTTGAATAGATTACAAACCAACTAGACTAGATTTGCTGCTATTCTCAGAATCAGAAGCTATTGAATCGCTCATCTACCTGTCGCTCACAGGGGCCTCACGGGGTTCACTTTCGACATCGGTAATGGTCTTAATCTACTTTAATGACATGATTGATGGAACAGAAAGCTACACCAATATATTTACTTATGAGGCCAATATCAAGTAGAGTGTAAAATATGAGGGTAATTGTAAGCTGTTACACTAAAAGCTAGATAAGATATATGAATGGAGTAGGAAGAGAAGAAATAATTTCACTGCAGTGAAAAATGTAAATTATTGAAAATGGATAAAAAAGACTGTCATTAACTTATAAAATGGAAAATGATGCAGTTAAAGAAAGACGGAAGAAGTGGACCTGGGAATGTAAATAATGAAAATAATTGTATTGTGAAAAATAAAATAAAATTACAGGAGGGACATATGCATTATTGACAAACATGAGTGTGGAGTTTCACTTTATTGAAAACTTGATTCATCCCAAACTGCAGTAGTATGATTCTCACGCAAAATTAGAAAGATACAAAAATAGAATATAGAGAGCAGAAACTAAATAACTTCCAGCCAAGCTGACAGAATGTCTAAATAAGCTGAACCAGCCAATTTAAGAGGAAATAAAGAGAAGGGTTAAATGATTCAAGTTTTCAGAACTAAGAAAGGCGTAGACACACACTTCGAAAAACACTTATTGTAGGGCGATATGATAAGAAGACATGGAAGAAATTAGAAAGAATATTTTGTTTGAATGATAGTAAGTAATACAGTCTTCCGGACAGATACACAGATTTGTGGAGCAGTATATAAAAAGTAATACAACTCGGACAACATAAGTGAGTGAAAGTCAAGTTTGATAAATGGAAGCAGAGAGACGAGACCTAATGAGGATATCTGTTATGAACAGTCACGAGCAAAAGTTTTGACCCACTCGGAGTTTTACATGGTGAGAGTACAAGATAGATTTTTTTGTCGACTTCTCTTTATGTATTCGAGAAAACCGAATGTAAGTTTAAATGTTACATAGGAAAATATATCACGTATTCGAAGAAAAAAAAATCATGTCGAGGTTGTGAAAAGTGTAGCGTGGGTCGACACTTTTGCTTGTGACTGTACATTACAACCAGGTAAACACACACATGTACACACACGTACACACACGCATAGACACACGCACAAACACACACGTGTAAACACACACACACACACACACACACACACACACACACACACACACACACACACACACACACACACACACACACACACACACACACACACACACACACACACACACACACACACACATGCGGCTCGACGGCGCAGTGGTAGCGTTCGTAACCGCTACTCCAGTGGTCCGAGTTCGAATCCTGCCCAGAACTGAAGTAATTTCCGTATTACTGATCTGTGAGTTGGCACTCCAACTCTCGTGGGTGGGGAGTTGGGATGTGTACGTGTAAAGTCACGGCATTACCCATAGATCGGTCACGTATGAGCTCTGAGCACCTATCCGGAGGGAAATAGCTGTCGTTCACGAGTCCAGCACGTGATCCAAGACACACTCACACAACACACACACATACATTTTTGCATACATTAGCGTGTTGTCTCTTACATGCCCTCACACGTGTAAACCAGACGAGTAACGGTACGAGGAGTGTGAGTATGACACCTCTGCGAGGAAGTTCATACTCCCTAATTTTCTCATTGAAAGTGACACTCCTCTTCCATGTCTCGTCACCTCTTTAAGTACTCCTCTCCACTTTCCTCTTGACGAATGCCATTTATCTTCTTTTCCAGGTCCCATTAAACGTCCTGCTGACGTTCGTTCTCTGCACTCCCTCATTTGTTTAGGTCCAGCCTCCCACCCACTCCAACGCCGCTCTCATCTGTTAACGCCGGGTCTTACTGTCATTCTGGCAGGGACCACTCCCACAATTTGCTCCGTTAGGAAAAAAAAAGGCCATACCAAATCAAAAATAAAAGGACCGCACCAGAACTCTTTAACGGAGACTTCTGCGATGTCTCCTGAAGGCCTACGCTCACGCCAACTTCGAGTCTTCTGTACTCTTTAGTACTCGTACATGGCCGCAGCTAACTCGTCACTGGCGGACCTCTCTCTCTCTCCCACTCTCTGTACCTCTTGCTGTTCCTGTTTATACGGCCTGACCCTCAGCGTCCAGATCAAATATACGTGATCGATTCCCTCTCATAAAGGCACACCTGCCTTCCACCTTCCCATTCCTCTTCCTCGTCCTCACCCTCCGCCACCGCCTCCCCCTTCTCCTTTCACCGTTCTCCTCCTTTCTCTATGTATCTGTTCCTCCTATTCCTTCTCTTCCTTCTCTTCCTCCTCCTCTTTCTCCTCTTTATCTCCCTTCCCTTCTTCCCCTTTATCTCCTCCTCTTCCTCCTTCTCTTTATCTCCCTTCCCTTCTTCCTCTTCTTCCTTCATCTCCTCCTCCATCTCGTCTTCCTTTTCCTCCTCCTCCTCTTACTCCTCTTCCTCCTCCTCTTCCTCCTCCTTCTCCTCTTCCTCCTTCTCCTCTTCCTCCTTCTCCTCCTCTTCCTCCTCTTCCTCCTCCTCTTCCTCACCGTACTCTTCCTCGTCTTGCTACTCCTTTCAGAGTCTCATGGTCATTTCTCTTTCCCTTTTCTGTTTTCTGTGAATGGAGAGGAGCGTAGGCCAAGAGAAACCGAGATCTTTCGTCTTTGGTTTGTCTGGTCGGAAAATCAGGGTGAGTGGCAATTACTGGCAGCTCTCGGAGTCGAATTTGTGTTCGTTTCGTGTGAAAGGAGAACAAAAAAAATTCTCCACAGCGGCATACATGGTTTTACTATTATATGAGAAATTCATACTTTTGTAATGACTGTGGTGGTGTTGTAATGCTGTGTTGTGATTATAATCTTTTCTGTAATGATTATTTGTTCTTGTCTCGTTCTGTCGTCTAGAATATCATCAACCACTGTCCATCTATTTATCCTCCTCCAGTTGTGTCAGAAGTGACCCCAACTCTTTCACCCTCCAGCGCTACCGGGAGTTCGTTCTTTTCTTCAAAACTTCTGATTGGGTAGTTATGAAGATCCTGTCTTCATCTGCCATTCCTAAGCCATGGGCATTTCACTCTATACACACACACACACACACACACACACACACACACACACACACACACACACACACACACACACACACACACACACACACACACACACACACACACACATACACACGAAATGATTTTAGTATCGCTGTTCTGCGAGTCGTTACTCCAACTCTCGAGGGCGGGGAGTTGGGTGTGTGTGTGTGCGTGTGCGTGTAAGGTCACGGCATTACCCATAGATCGGTCATACGAGCTTTGAGCTCTCTTCCGAGAGGGAAATAGCTGTCGATCACGAGTCCAGCACGTAATGCAAAGACCAAGGTGAATACACACACACATATACACACACGCAGTGGACGGGGCGCAGTGGTAGAGTTCCCGGCTACCACTACGGCGGTTCTTCGAACCCCGGCTATGGCTGAAATAATTTCAGTATCGCTGCGCTGCGGGTCGTTACTCCACATCTCATGGCGGTGAGTTGAGGGTGTGTGCGTGTAAGATCACAGCATTACCCATAGATCGGTCATATATGAGGTCTGAGCTCTCTTCCGGGAGGGAAATAGCTGTTGATCATGAGTCCAACACGTGATCCAAGACCATGGTGAATCACACATACACACGCGCAGTTAGAACAATAACTGAAATAAGGAAAAGAAGGCAACAATGGGGACAAAGTAAATTAAATGGGAAAAGAAAGGGAACAGGTGAAGAGACTGAGCCAGGAGACGATTTGCTGTGACCAAAAACCATCACCTTTGCCTTGCGTGTTAGGGCAGCCGTTGCCTCGCCCCCAGATTCACGTGGGGCGAGGCAGAAACCAGAGTGTCGCAGCGACAAACTGATCAGATATAATAATGTGTGGAGAGTCTGAGAGAATATGGAGAGGAGGTTTTCTCATATGAGGAAATGGGAAATCGAGAAGCGGGATACAAAGAAAAAACAAAGAGAAGTGAGTAGAAGAAATGTATGAATGGGAAAAAAGGAAAAGTTTGGAGGGGGAGGAGGACTAAGAGTAAAATGAAATGGAAGGGGACCAGGGACAAATTAAACTCCATTCATGCTTTAATACACATTATTTCTTTCTTCCTTTCTTCTTTTATTTCCTTCTTTCTCTCTTTTAGTCTTTTATTTACTTATCTAGCTATTCATTTACTTGTTTATATATCTGTTAATTTGTTTATTCATACATTTATTTATGTATTTATCCATTTATTTTTTATTTATTCATCTATTCATCTACTCATTTATTTATCTACAAAAATTTATGTATTTTCTATTTATTTGTATGTGTACTTTACTATTTTTCATATTTTTGTAACGTTTGCCAGATGATGCGAATTTATAGACACCTGCCTTGGACAAGGGACTCGATCCGTCTAGACATTGTCGGGTCTCCCCTCAGTTGAGGAAAATAGTTTTGAAAATAGCAGCACCAACACCACCACCATCACCACCGTTACCACCACCACTATCACCACCATCACCACCACTAACACCTCCAATGCCGAAACTCACACCAACACTCGCACCAACACCAACTCCAACACCACCACCAACAATAACAGCAACAACATCAATACCACTACCAACACCACTACCAACACCACCACTACCAACACCACTACCA
>NC_134777.1:22781261-22783761 GCF_046742065.1 Oratosquilla oratoria | reverse complement strand
ACGTCTATTTGCCAGCAAGTCTGCCTGCTTACCAGTTTTCTGATTGCCTGCCTGTCTGCCTGTCTACCTGCCTTCCTGTCTGCTTGGTTGTGTACGAGCGGTGATCAAAAAGTAATGACAGTGATACCATATATTTTCACGGTACAGAGGTAAATCCAAATAGTGGCCTACACTCCTTCAAAGTACTCCCCTCCTGCCTCTATGCAACGTTCCATCCTCTTTCGCCACTTCATGAAGCACTCACGGTACTCAGAAGCCGATATCTACCTCGTAGCTCTGAATTGATCTGCTCGCGCCAGATCTTGGATGCGATGAAAACAGTTCCCTGCGGATCCGCACCCCTTGATCTTTGGAATCAACCAAAAATCACAGGGAGCAAAGGTCAAGGCGGAAAGTAGCGGATAGGGATGTGGGTGGAGGGAGAGTGTGATCCCCTGCTGTCTCCAGGAACTGCCATGTGAGGCGAGCTTTGTGGGTGTCGCCCGGGCAGCATTGTTCATGGTTGCAGCAAAAAAGGCGCGGATCGGCGATCGGGTTGGTGCGAGTCTTGGCCTGATATTCCAGGTACTCGATGGGCAGGACGTGAATCAGTTTGTAGTTACTGGGCTGTCTGTGATTAGTACACTGTTGAGGGCATTACATCCAACACACATTGGTCCTTGGAGTATGTGAATTGAAGAAGGATGGTTGAAAAGGCGCTTCCCTGCTGCGAAAATCCTATTCCTTTCAGAACTCTGAGGTCGAGGGTTCTTCTTCATCACTTCAACCAACACTCCATGTTTAGACTGCTTGTCTCACTGGTGGTTGAAGAAAGAAATCCAGACACTCATCTCCGTGGTAGCCTACATCTGAGAAACCGTTTCGGAACATTGTGGCTACGAATTAGCCATGCATAGACGGACCCAAATCCCGCAGACCCGTTCGCTCTTCTGCTCTTTCCGTAAGCAAAGGTGAGGTATCCAATCGAGCACCCACTTCTTCCTCAGCTCTAAGTGTTCATGCACAGATTGTCATGTGTCGCTCCCATTACATGACACAGAGCTCCAAAGGATAAGAATCGAAGAGTAACAGTTGGATCTTCGTCCAATGATGGCTCGCGCACGGACCGTCGTTGCTTCGGTCCACAGGATGTCCGAGGGCGGCCAGGACGAATTGATCATCTTCTAGCTGCAATTTTCGCCTTTCCGGGCTGGCGTAAAGCGTCGAATCCAGCGGGGGAAAACAAGTTTCCAGTGATGGAGTAGACTCGGGGAAAAAGACTTTGCAACAAGTTCGCCTCTCTGATCTCTGTTGCTTTTTTCCCGAGTTCCCACCTTGTGAAGGTGTGTTAGAATCTGCACAGCCTTCTTTCGAAAAAAATCCATGGTTTCCGGTTTTGAGAGGCAAACCAACCAACTGACGCAATCGCACCAGCGCAACGATATTAAAAATGTAAGCTAGACAAACAGCGACAAGCTCAAACATGTAACAACAGGCAACACTTGCTGCCCCTTGCTCCCCGCCCCCCCAACACTTATAGTCTCTCAGCTACGAGTCCGACTGTCATTACTTTCTGATCACCCCTGGTACCTAATCTGCCTGTCTGTCTGCCTGCCTTCCCGTGTTTCTGTCTTTTTGCCTGTCTATTTGTACATCTGCTTGTCCGCCTGGCTGTCTGTTTTGTGTGTGTGTGTGTGTGTGTGTGTGTGTGTGTGTCTGTCCTTCTTTCCATGTTTTCGTGTGTCTGTCTATCCGTCTGCTCCTCTGTCCATCTGGCTGCCTGTCTGTCTATATTTTCGTCTTTCTAGGTTTCGGTCTTTCCTTCTAGTCGTCTGTTCGTCTGTTCGTTTACCCGTCTGTCTGTTCACTTTTCCATACATTGGCCCGTCTTTCTGTTTGTCTGTCTGTCTGTCTGCCTGCCTGTCTGTCTATTCGTTTGCCCCTCTGTCTGTTCGTCTTTCCATCCGTTCGTCCATCTGTCTGTCTGTCTGCCTGTCTGTCTATCTGTCTTTCTGTTTGTCTTTCTGTCCATCTGTCCATATTCCTGTCTGCGCACGTAGCGATCGAGCGCACTTTCTTGTCTTTGTAATCACGGTGGCTAGGGCAACCATCCATCCATCTCACTGTCTATCCATCCATCTCACTGTCCATTACGGCCAATCCACCTGTCATTATAATCACCAGCGCCGTTCGACATGCCCTTGAGGTAACCATAACCTGTCTATCCGTCACTTCTGCTAACTTTCAAACTTCCGCCTGTCTCTTTGCTAAATTTGGCCATGGAAAAAAAAGTGTGTTGGGGAAGGAAGGGGTGGATAAGGTAAAATAAAAAGAAAAGAAAATACTCCCAAAGTAATTCTTTTCATCAGTGAATATGTAACGAGACTACGTTATAATTATTTCCCACATTTCTTCAGGTTAACTATTCATTCACTAGTCAGTATAATAATAAAGAGTAGTATTACTATTCATGTAAAATTTGTCATCAGTAAGTCGATTAGTTCAATACTGTGCAATCTAT
>NC_134777.1:22768761-22778761 GCF_046742065.1 Oratosquilla oratoria | reverse complement strand
GCGCGCGCGCGCACACACACACACACACACACACACACACACACACACACACACACACACACACACACACACACACACACACACACACACACACACACACACACACACACCTCGTGGCGTTGTGGTTCGAGTTCTCGCCCGCCACTACGGCGGTCCGAGTTCGACTCCTGCCCAGGGCTGAAATAATTTGTGTCGCCTCGCTGTGGGGTGTTACTCCAACTCTTGTGTGCGGGGAATTGGGTGTGTGTATGCGTGTAAGGTCACAGTATTACTCATAGATCGGGCATACGAGCTCTGAGCTCTTATCCGGGAGGTTGATAAGTGTCGATCACGAGTCCAACACGTGATCCAAGACCATGGTGAATCACAAACACTAACACAAATACATATGTTCTCGAATGTGCATAAGGAACACATGCCCCACACATTATCAGGACCTGCTAACTCTAGACGCTCCACCTACACAAGCGACTACCTTTTGTCGCCTTTATGGTCTCGGGCAGTCAGGTAGGGTGTTGTCCTGCCGCGGTGCGCACTCGTGAACTCCCACGCCATTTTTATTCCCGTCTCTGACATTTCCTTTGGTTTATTTCCGCTGGATTACAACCGACTTTGCTAAACCTATATCTTTGACTCAATTTAGACAATTTTCTGGCTGTTCCAGGTACTTTTATTCAATTCAATGCGTGTTCCTCTACAGAGGACAGTTTATCTCAGTGAGCGCATTTGCTACTGTGAAGCATTTGAGATATTCTAGTTTAGTGAACACGAAGCGATCTTGCTCGACTCCTGGACGGGCTCTCGTTCTGAGAAGTCTCCTTCAGCTGTCCTGATTATTTGGACAACACATTTGCAAGTTTTGTTCAGGTCAGAGTCAAGCGGTTTTATTCAGTCAAGAATTTGCTCTCGGCTTTATAAAACAAAAACTTCACGATGACTGGTCTCTGATGATTTTGTTCTAGGTATAGCTAGGTGATTTGATTTAACTTTAGGGGTATTTCCTCCATATTGATTTAAGTTATTCTGAATAACTCTTCTTTACCCAGGGTAGAAACTTCTGCATTTATTTTTTAGTCCCTCAGAATTTTGGGTTAAATCTCGTACCAACTATGCATTATACACACGTACAAATGGGAGTTGTATATGGTTATACATTGTATCGTGGATACACAATACATGAAACTGATCCACTTCTAGTGACGGATTGACTTCTTTCAGCCGTAAAACGCGGTTCACACGAGATATGTTTCGGCACCATGTTCCCGTTTTCTTGGCATCTTTTTTCAGTAAAGCGGAAAAAAGCTGCCGAGAAAACGGGAACTTGGTAACGAAACGTTGCTGGTGTGACAGGTGGTGAGAAGCGTCAGGAGTCGCTCAGTTGCGGTCGAGGCTGTCGCCTTTCAAAGTCGATCCTCCCACGGCGGTCCATCTCGAGAAGTACGAAGAAAAAGAAAATGTATGGGAAGGATAAGAAAGTAAAAAAAAAAAGGAGAGGAAGAGAAGTAGGAGGGGAAGTAAGACGAGGAAAAAGAGGAGGAATGAGGAAAAAGAGGAAGAATAGGAGGAAGTGGAAAAAGAGAAAAAAAGAAAAAGGCAAAAAAGCAGAGAGTAAAAAGTAGGAGGAAGAGGAAGAAGAGAACAAAAGAACGACGAGAAAATAGAACGATAACAACGAGAATAATAACAACAAAGAGACCAATGAACATGGCAAAGAAAAAAAAAATGCGCGAATGAGTGGAATGAGGGAATGGTGTGGCATTTGACATGGCGCCACGCACTGGTGACCAAATATGTACAATACAAAACCAGTTGTCTTTGACACACTGACCTTACGGGGCGCTTACCGTTTGTGCTACCGCATGGCCTTTGATCCCACAGCTTCCTTGGATCCCTGGACAGCACCAGCTCCCGTATTTGGAAGGATTTGAGGCCTTCATCTTCAATTAAACCGACCTTAGTCTTGTATTCATCTTTATACACTTCGTTTATCTAAACGGGGTGAAAAAAAATCTTCAGTGGAATGCTATTTTTTAGCTTGGAATTTTCTGACTGCAATGACTGAATTTTTTGTTTTTTTTATTAAGATGAACTGTTAGGAAATTATGAAAAACTGCAGTTCATTAGAATTTGAGAATTACGAACCGAAATCTAGCATGATTGTGAAGAAAATCTTGTAGTTTAGATAAACTAAGTAAATCATCTCAAACTGTTAGTCGTTCTGGGTGTTTTCTGTACAGAGAGTGGTAGCACATTTGCTGTGTTCTTGTGGTCACACAAACCAGTAATGTTAAAGACCCATTCACAAAATGGCTGATAGTACTATTTCCAGCCATTTTTTGTGGATATGATTCCGGATTTGTATATTCGGAATTACTTTGCAATTGAGAGTTTACAGCAAGTGGAGTGCATGTTTAGTATTTTCGAATGAAAATATAGGCAGGGAATGAATGTCACACTGTTGCAAACGGCGTAAGTCTTGTGTCTAGTCCTGCTTGTAAGTCCAACGACTCGATGATATTCTTTCCATATATTCTTTTGGCTAATGTCCGACGGTTTTATTCAGTCTAAACCAATAATTTTCAAACTATTATTATTATTTATTGTTATTACTATTATCATTACATGCACGTACATATACTAATATTATGCTAAATGTGTATTTCTGTGCCAGTGGAATAGATACCAACCTTACACTATACTGACTGTAGAGTTAGTGCGCCTTCAGAGTCCAAGATATGTCCTTAGTGCGACACTAAGCAATAAAGTTTGAGAACCTTTGGTCTAGACTCTAGACTCGAGAGGAAGGCTTTGGGTTTTGTAAGGTTTTGATCTCCCAAGAAACGAGTGACTCAGAATAATAAGATCGTCTGATGGTAGACAAAATGATATGCTGAAAAACCACCAAGGAAAAAGATAAACTGATGACCAAGCTCTTTCGTCTCTTCAGACATCCTTAGGGTACCCTGAGGGTGTCTGAATGGACGAAAGCGCTTGGTCATCAGTTTATCTTTTTCCTTGGTGGTTTTTCCGCATATTTAGAATCACGAGTTTATGTCATTTCTCATGCTAAATGATATATAAAGGGATTGAGTGGGTCTAAGGGATGGATGCCAACAAACATAATTCGACCAGCAAACAGACTGACTACCCACATTGCATTTATTCCCAACGGCTTCGCTCCTTTTATATGATCGCTTGCTTCCTGGTTCTGTATCTACGCCTCCTCTTGCAACCGTCTTAGGCAGTTGAGGTTCGAACTAGCCTCATTATGACACGGAACCAAGCTCGATCCTTAACGGCTACCCGTGGTTGCCAGTTACTTATGCTATCCCATTACATGGGCAAAGGTAGCAAGTGGCTTCATCACCGACCAAGTGGTTCTGGCATGTGCCCACCACCCCCATCGTTATTTTTTCTAACTTCTCATCTAATTGTAAACGTGAAGATTCGTTTGCCCTCACCGTGTTATTAGGAATATATATTGTATATGTTTTCATTTTGTGATCAGACGTGTATATTCATTATGCACATCCTATAAGACTAGGCTAATACTCATACTAACTCGGCGATAGCATAAACTTTCAACACAAAACTAAGTCATGTTTTACATTGAATAGATGTATGCTTGTGCTCGTTTCTCTCTCTTGCGTGCACTGCGCGAGATTGCCCGCACTGATGAAATGCAGTCCATAACATCCTTTGCGTGCATTTTCCGGGAAAGCCACAACCTGGGACCCTGAGGCCGTTGCAACACGAAAACGGACGTTTTAACCGTATTTGAATTAGTCGTCGAAGATGACGTCTGCGTTGACCGTTGCTTCCCGGAGGCTGGTCGCTGGAGTCGACTCGACTGGCGCATGGGGGTGGGGAGGGGGAGGGGGAGGTGCTGGGTCCCACGCGCCTGGGAAGCCGCCTGATCTTGATTGTATCATTTAACCAGGTAATTGTGACGCCCTGCCACTTTGCTTTAGTCAACATGAATTAATCCTAAGCGGAACAATGGAGGGAATGCCTCCCTCTCCATTATTATCGGTTATTCCTTACCGTGGCGAATAGAATAGTTTGAAGATAGTCGGAATAAGAAGGAAAATGTCCTCTGTATTCAGAAATATTAGGCAGGTGACAGTCACCAGTGGAAGCTGGAGGGTTGAATAAGAACCTTAATCCTCTGGAATCAGGATTGATGATCATGTTCTCATTCTTATGAGATCTCTTAACTTTTTTTTTTTTCTTATTTAATGATAATGATAATAATGATAATGATGATAATGATGGTAATGATGATAATAAGTTTATTAATCATGATAATGATGATAATGATAAGTTTAATAATGATTATGATAATATTGATATAATAATGATGATAATGCTGCTGCTGCTGATAATAATGCTGCTGCTGCTGATAATAATGCTGCTGCTAATAATAATAATGCTGCTGCTGCTAATAATAATACTGCTGCTGCTGATGATGATAATGCTGCTGCTGCTGATGATGATAATGAAGATGTTTAGAGGATAACGAATGCAAAGCTGACAAATACACTATGTGTACATGCGAACAATTAATGTAAAGTGATAAACATATCTTAGTTTAGGAAAAAGAAAACAAAAAATGCGAAACTGATATTACAAAAATAACATATTTTTCCTAATTGTATAACATTTCACAGTGAAGTAAGAAATATTAGCATGATCAAATATAAAAACATGAGAAAGCATTGTTAAAAAAAACGAAAAGCAACATAAAATCAAGCTTACAGTAAAAATTAACACAAAAAAAGATAAAATAAAATTAGGACTGGAGAAAAAAAAAAACGTAATGAGGCTGAAAAATAAGTAAACAACGGACATTACGTGCAATAAAAATTCATAACATCCAGATCAGATCAAACAAACAAACAAATAAACGAAAACGCTCACGTTTACATGGCAACCCGTGTCTACAGAGAGGCAGATGTCACAGCCAAGTGACCTTGTCAGGTACAGAACAAACACATCATTATAGACGAGAAAAAAAATCATATATATATATATATATAATATATATATATGTATATATATATATATATATGTATATATATATATATATATATGTGTGTGTGTGAAACAAATATATCATCGACAATGGCAACAGCCATGACGCCTTATCTTTTCTTTTATTGGTGTGTGTATGTGTGTGATTCACCATGGTCTTTGGATCACGTGTTGGACTCGTGATCGACAGCTATTTCCCTCCCGAAAGAGAGCTCAGAGCTTTTGTATGACCGACCTATGCTATGACCTTACATGCACACACACACCCAACTCCCCGCCCACGAGAGTTGGAGTAACAACCCGCAGCACAGCGATGCTGAAATTATTTCAGCCCTGGGCGATATACGAAGCCGGACCTCTGTAGTAGTAGCCGGGAACTCTACCAACTGCGCCACGAGTGTGTGTGCAAATATCAGTGTATTTTCCTTTCGGAAATAAGCATTTCTATTCCTTTGGGCAATATCGTGCCTAAGCAAGATGCTGTAATGCCTGCCATTTATTTTATATTATTTGTTTATTTTTATTATTATTTGTGTGTTTATCATTATTTGCTTGATTATCATTTATTATTATTTATCTGTCAATTTATTATTACTATTTACCTGTTTGTTTATAATTTAACTTTACCTATTTATTCATTTATTTCATTTATTATTATTCATACTGTAATTGTTATTTATTTATTTATCATTATCATAATTTTTTTTAGCATCCGGCTTAGTTATGGACAAAAAAGTTCTCCTGTCGAGATGCTCCTATCTACGGCAGGTAGAGAAAACGATGATAGTACAAGTGTGGAATCACGTAATGTGGTGTCCACATAAATTGACATTTGGCAACTTTTATTGTCTTTTTTTTTTTAGGATTTAATTAATTTTGTGCCAGAAGGACTGTGAAACATTTTTGTACCACAGCACCTATATGTACAAGTAAAACAAGTTTATATATTTAATTTTATTTTTTTCCTATTGTGATACCATTTGGATACAGGTCGACCTAAATTGTCATAAAATCTTATGTCTAGTAATCCAAGGTAGTGACCAACACACTTTTTTGAATGAAGATCAGTTTCTAATTACAGGAGAATGCAAGGTGATTTGGTCTGTGTGGTCAATACGCTATGAGGATGGCTAGTATGTGGGTGATGCTGTGATGCATGGAAGGGAGTGGGTGGATGGTGGGGGGTTAGGGAATGGTTATATGTGAATGGTATTTTGACACATCCGGAAGGGATTTTTCTCTGCCTTTTTTTTTTTTTTTTTTTTTTTTTATGAGGGGACGGAGAAAGGGGGTCGCCGATTAAATGAAATGGCCTTACTGTGGATGTGCTGTGTCTTGCTGCATTGTTTCTGACCCAGAGCAATGGGCGAAATGCAGGGATCATCCGTCCTCCAGGAGGAGCCAAGAAAAGAGAGAGGGAGGGAGGGGTGGCGAATGGGAGTGGAGTGGGTGGGGATGAAATAGGTGGAAGTGGAATTATGTCTTGATTTTGGCTACCTCCCTTGTAAGGGGGAAAAAGCCCTTGGTATATTTATATATGTATAATTGTGTATGTATTAATTTGCTTATTTACTTACGTATTGATTTACATACAATCTGTTCATCATTTACTTGTTTGTTTGTTTGTTTATCTAATTCATATCTATTTATATATTTGTTTATTATTTATTCAGCATGTATTTGTTTGTTTACTTATATATTTATACATTTGTTTTTCTATTTTATTTTGTTTTCTTTTATTTAAGGTGAACTCAACTTCAGGGAGAGAGATAGAGGAGAGAGAGAGGAGAGGGAGAGGAGAGGAGAGGAGAGGGAGAGGAGAGGAGAGGAGAGGGAGAGGAAAGGGAGAGGAGAGAGAGAGAGAGAGAGGAGAGAGAGAGAGAGAGAGAGAGAGGAGAGAGAGGAGAGAGAGAGAGGAGAGAGGAGAGGAGAGAGGAGAGGAGAGAGAGAGAGAGAGAGAGAGAGAGGAGAGAGAGAGGAGAGAGAGAGGAGAGAGAGAGGAGAGGGAGAGGAGAGGGAGAGGAGAGGGAGAGGAGAGAGAGAGGAGAGAGAGAGGAGAGAGAGAGGAGAGAGAGAGGAGAGAGAGAGGAGAGAGAGAGGAGAGAGAGAGGAGAGAGAGAGGAGAGGGAGAGGAGAGGGAGAGGAGAGAGAGAGGAGAGGGAGAGGAGAGGGAGAGGAGAGGTGAGAGGAGAGGGAGAGGAAGAGGGAGAGGCGTCGTCTTATTCTGGGTGCCACCTTCACCACTCAGACTTAAATCCTTCGCTACACTGACGAACTTAACAAATTCCATTGTGGCTAACCGCGGACGATTTCACTCAATAAAGAAACGATGAAAGTGATCTCGACTAACTCCTTTGTCCTGATGACTTACTGTACAGACTTACAGACCACTGCTAGATGTACATTTTCCTTCAACCTAGCGAACCTCAAGAAGGGATAGAATTATTATTCCAAGGAAGACTGCAGAGACTACAAAGATGATCATGATTCAGGACGAGAATGATAAAGAGTTTGGTGACGAGGGATGATATATTGTGTGATATTGAGACGGCCTTGACTGAGGACGTCGACTTTGCGTCAACAACTCAGTGACGTCATTCCGTGACGTCATCATCACCGAGACCAGCTGACTTGGCCGCAGGCTTGGAAGAACGATAAGGAATGGCGACAGGCAGCAGATGTCAAACATGCAATATGTGTTGGTACACAATAGATAACTGTGCAGTGAATAATACGATTTAGAAGACAAAATCGTTAATGCTCAATCTTACCTTTGCCAGTAGGTTTTGGACAAACACGTTTTCTTCCAAAGGAAATCTTACTTGATACTTTCTCTTCTCTGTCTGTTCCTGAGTGATAGTAAACACGTCTTGTGTGTCCTGTTTTCTGGTTTTTGCTTTCTCATTGTCATGTGTATATAGATAGATATTCTGGTGAAGAACTTACTAATACGCAACATACAAGTTCGTCAAGGACACAGAGACGAAGTAGGGTGATGTGATGCATTTGCGAAACACCACAGTCATGTTTGTGTGTTTGTTTGTGAATGTGTATGTGTATGCGTTTGAGTATGTTTGTTAATTTGTGTGTGTGTGTGTATGTGTGTGTGATTTACCATTTACCACCATGGTCTTAGATCATGTGTTGGACTCGTGATCGACAGTTATTAACCAACCGGATGAGAGCTCAGAGCTCGTATGACCGATCTATGGGTAATACTGTGACGTTACACGCACACACACCCAACTCTCTGCCCACGAGAGTTGGAGTAACACCCCACAGCGAAGCGATTCTGAAATTATTTCAGTCCTGGGAGGGAGTCGAACCCGGACCGCCGTAGTGGCAGGCGAGAACTCTAACCACAGCGCCACGAGGTGTATAGTGTGTGTGTGTGTGTGTGTGTGTGTGTGTGTGTGTGTGTGTGTGTGTGTGTGTGTGTGTATGCGCGCGCGCACGAGTTTGTATATAGTAAACATAGAAGACAAGTAGCTGAAACGTAGGGCAATAAATCACAAGATATGTTGGACAAATCAAACTTCACAGGAGGCGGTGATATAAAAGATATGCAGGGGTACAGCCTGTTGTTTGCTTGTTTGTTTGTTTATTAGAACCTATGCGTGATTCACCACGGTCTTGGATCACGTGTTGAAGTCGTGATCGACAGGTATTACTCTCCCGGATGAGAGCTCAGAGTTCATATATGGTCCGTATATATAGGTAATGCTGTGACATTGTATTGCACACACACACACGCGCGCACACACACACACACACACACACACACACACACACACACACACACACACACACACACACACACACACACACACACACACACACACACACACACACAGGGCCGAAATTAATTTCGGTACAGCTGCGCTTCGGGTCGTTACTCTGACTCTCGTGGGCGGGGAGTTGGGGGTGTGTGTGTGTGAAAGGTCATAGCATTACCCATAGATCGGACCTACGAGCTCTGAGCTCTCTTCCAGGAGGGAAATAGCTGTCGATCACGAGTCGAACACGTGATCCAAAAGACCAAGTGAATACACACACACACACACACACACACACACACACACACAAAAACAACAACTTACCTACCAAAAATGGAGTGCCTGCTCGCAGTGCCGCAAAGCTGAAATTTTCAGCCCTGGAAGGGACTCGAGCTTGGGTTGCTGAATTAGCAGTTGAGAGTGATACCACTGCACTGTCGAGGTGTGTGTGTGTTTGTGTGTGTGTGTGTGTGTGTATTTACTCTATCTGCTTGCGGGATGCCGTTCCTGTATTTCCTGTCAAACTTTATTTTATATGCGATTATGTTATTTGGGATTTTCCATCTAATTCCACAAATTAATGCTTCCGCATGGGAAACTATTTCTTAGTGTATTAGAAACACCTTATGTTTTCTAGATTCTTTCTATGCTTCCTTGTTTTTATGGTCCACAATAGTCTTCTTTGTAAATTAATGCCCATCCCTTTCATAGTTCTAATTACTGATATCATATCGCATTCTAAATGCTTATGATTCCAGCTTACTTCGTCATCCCCGTTTGTTCTGTTGACAAGGCTGGAAGGCATTTCATTTGCTGATCTTAGAATTTTCTTTAATTTTGAAAACAGTTGACAAGGCGGGAAAGCATTTCATTTGCTGATCTTAGAATTTTCTTTATTTTGAAAACAATTGACAAGGCGGGAATAGCATTTCATTTGCTGATCTTAGAATTTTCTTTAATTTTGAAAACAGTTGACAAGGCGGGGAAGGCATTTCATTCGTTGATCTTAGAATTTTCTTTAATTTTGAAAACAGTTGACAAGGCGGGGAAGGCATTTCATTTGCTGATCTTAGAATTTTCTTTAATTTTGACAACAGTTGACAAGGCGGGAAAGCATTTCATTTGCTGATCTTAGAATTTTCTTTAATTTTGTAAACAGTTGACAAGGCGGGGAAGGCATTTCATTTGCT
>NC_134777.1:22746261-22753761 GCF_046742065.1 Oratosquilla oratoria | reverse complement strand
CAATGGTGATAGAGGTGATATAACTAAGGTAATGTCAGTGATAGGACAGAGGTTAAGGTGGCCCTGGTGGGCCCATTGGCAGAGTCAATGGCGATGGCTTCAGTGGGGATCGTTCTGAAGTCAATATGCAGTAGTTGTCGAAGGACTGAAAGGCGAAACTTGCATCCAACAACAGGAAAATTTATCCCTAAAGTACACAATAAACAAGGTTGAACTCTTTGACTGCAAGTGTTTTCATACGACTATAGGAAACCATCCTGTGTCAGATGGATTACACCACATATAAATACTTTCACGAGAAAGTGTTAAAAAAGAAAAAAAAAATAATGGACAAGTATGAAACATCAAGGGAAGACCGGGAAGGGAAAGGGGAGCGAGATAATCGGAGATAGAAGGTAATAAGAGGGTTGGGAGAACAGGATGCGGATATCGTAGTGGACAAGGCAGTAGTCTCTCTCTCTCTCTCTCTCTCTCTCTCTCACACACACACACACACACACACACACACACACACACACACACACACACACACACACACACACACACACACACACACACACACACTATCTGTCTTTGTCAATGTCTGTCTGTCTGTATGTCTCTTTGTTACTGTGTCTGCTTATCCACCTGTCTGTCCGTCCTTCTGTCTGTCTGTCCGTCTCTGTTTTTGTCTGTTTTTGTTTGTCTGTATGTGTGACTGTCTGTCTGTCAGTGTCTGTCTCTTTCTGTCAGTCTGTTTTTCTGTATATCTGTTTGTCTGTCTGTCTGTTTCTTTCATTCTCCCTCTCTTTGTTTGCATGTGTGTGTGTGTGTGTGTGTGTGTGTGTATGTGTGTTTGTGTTTGTGTGTGCGTGTGTGCATGTGTGCATGTGTAAGTATGTAAGACGAAAGGAACGAACCAAACTAAATGATGCAATGAGTAGTAAGAGTGGGAACGAGGTGACTGCGCGATGGATAGGTAGGGCGTGGGTGTGGAGAGGCACGGTTAAGAACAGAAATGAAAAAAGAGTGGAAGAAGTGTCTTAAGTTTAACCGACTAAAGGAAATTTGGGAATTGGGAGCAGAAACATATATAGAAATCCTGCGAAGAAAAATTGTCAGGATTAAGAGGAGTGATGTATAATTGGAATTAATAAAGAATGTTGAGATTTAGAGGAGACCAAAAGAAGGATGCAACAAATCGAAACAGAGATATGGACGATGGAGACACAAAGAAACGAATCGGGAATACTGGATGTTTGATTTGCAAATAGGAACAAAAGACTGGAGGATGATAGGACTGTGAGTTGTGGGAGGGAGGGAGGGGAAAGGGAGTATTGGGTAGTGGAGGAGTGGGAGGAGAGGGAGGGAGAGTGGGAGGAGAGGGGGCAGGTGGCAGCAACGAGCAAGAGGCAGCTGCAGAGTCCTGTGTGCTGTTGACCTGCTGCTCATGCATCTGTGTCTCATGTTATTGTTGTTATTGACTTTAGTGGTTTCACTTTTGTTTTTGTTGTTGTTGTTTTTTGCTACACGAAGTACTACTGCTGTTCTCGTCGTCGTTGTCGTTGTTGTTGTTCTACTTTTTGCAGCTGCTGTTACTGCTGCTGCTGCTGCTACTACTGCTACTATTACTATACTACTACTGTACTACTAGTATACTACTAGTATACTACAGTACTACTATACTACTATACTACTACTATACTACTACTATACTACTACTATACTACTACTGTACTACTACTATACTATACTATACTACTACTATACTACTACTATTACTACTACTATTACTACTATTACTACTACTATTACTACTACCACGACCACCACTACTACTACCACCACTACTACTACTACCACCACTACCACTACTACTACTACCACCACTACCACTACCAATACCACTACTACTACTACCACCACTACCACTACTACTACTACCACCACTACCACTACTACTACTACCACCACTACCACTACTACTACTACCACCACTACCACTACTACTACTACCACCACTACCACTACTACTACTACCACCACTACTACTACCACCACTACCACTACTACTACTACCACCACTACCACTACTACCACCACTACCACTACTACCACCACTACCACTACCACTACTACCACCACTACCACTACTACTACTACCACCACTACCACTACTGCTACCACCACTACCACTACTACTACCACCACTACCACTACTACTACTACCACCACTACCACTACTACCACCACTACCACTACCACTACTACCACCACTACCACTACCACTACTACCACCACTACCACTACCACTACTACCACCACTACCACTACCACTACTACCACCACTACCACTACCACTACTACCACCACTACCACTACCACTACTACCACCACTACCACTACCACTACTACCACCACTACCACTACCACTACTACCACCACTACCACTACCACTACTACCACCACTACCACTACCACTACTACCACCACTACCACTACCACTACTACCACCACTACCACTACCACTACTACCACCACTACCACTACTACCACCACTACCACTACCACTACTACCACCACTACCACTACCACTACTACCACCACTACCACTACCACTACTACCACCACTACCACTACTACGACTACTACTACTTTTACTACTGCTGTTTTTTTTTTTAACGTATACTGTAATTTTTCAATGGTAATTGTTACTTTAGATTTCATCTCCTGGAAACTTGCTGTAGCTGGTAATGGTCCCCGGGCTCTTCCATACTCCATCTACTATTTGAACAATAAATACGACCTCCACCCTCGTGGAACTGTGTGGTGGAAGAACTCAGGATCCGTCTCCCATAGACACATCTACTATTACTACTTTTACTACTACACTAGCAAGGTAATTGGAAGCGTGCTGGTATCGAATTAAATAAGTTGTGGATTCGAATATCGCACACTTCTCCGATTCTCTGCAATGACTTACGACAACATATACTATTACGGTGTTTTTTTAATGTTTACCACGAGTTTGATCCGTAGGGAAATCCGTGTTGAAAGGTCAAGTTTTGTCCTTCACATTTCATTGGCCACACTCCCGCCAGCGACTGTGGTTGTCAACCAATATTTTATATCACTACATCTGCTACAACGAGTGACACTTCTGTTTACACCGTAAATACTACTACTACTACTACTACTACTACTACTACTACTACTACTACTACTGCTGCTGCTGCTGTCGTTACTACTACTACTACTACTACTACTACTACTACTACTACTACTACTGCTGCTGCTGCTGTCGTTACTACTACTACTGCTGCTGCTGCTGTCGTTACTACTACTACTATGCTGCTGCTGGTACTACTACTACTACTACTACTACTACTGCTGCTGCTGTTACTCCTATGCTGCTGCTGGTACTTCTACTACTGCTGCTACTACTACTACTACTGCTGCTACTACTACTACTACTACTACTACTACTACTACTACTACTACTACTACGACGACTACCACTGCTGCTGGTATTACTACTATTATTATCACAAACTATGACTGGTCTGATTAGCACTGTCCTTGCAGTTACTAGTGTTATAGTGATGTAGTTACTTTAATATAACAGTCCTTCTTACCCTTATGTTTAGAGCTTTTGCGCTGTTAAATGTTGGTGCAGATGTTGCTGTTGCTAATATCTGGTATCACATTTCAACATTTTCTATTACCACTAATATCTTGTTGGAACAATTCTTTTATTTCCTGATTTTCTTTCTTTAGTTTTGATACTAGAATTTCACCAGAAGTGATGCTGCTTCGGTTGTTTTTGTTGTTATCGATGTGGATGCTGTTGTTGCTGTTTTTCGCTAACGGATGCACGGGCGCGTCCGTGCGGGCTTACAAGGCAGTGAGTGTTTTGGTCCACCAACGCTGAGTAGGTCATGTCCGGTTGACAACCTATACATTCATGTTATGAGGCCAAACGATGTTCTGGATGTTTGCCTTGTTTCGTTCTTTTTCTGTACATCAGTACATGTGCACATTCATGCACATTTATATACAACTGTACACCCCTCACATACGTGCACACACGTAAACACACACATACACACACACACACACACACACACACACACACACACACACACACACACACACACACACACACACACACACACACACACACACACACACACACACACACACACACAAATCAAGCAAACAGTGCTCGGAGGTCATTAGAACCGCAAATAAGTTAGTTTGATTTATATTTGGAGCTTTTAAGTTTAAAACTGAAGAAATTATTCTTTATCTTTACATTGCCCTAGTCAAACCAAACCTTGAATGCTGTGTACAGTGCTGGTTTCCATATTACAAAAAGGGTATAGAGAAGTTCGAGTGCAGCGTAGAGTAATAAAGCTCATTCCTAGGTTGCGGAACACGCTATACGAAGAGCGCTTAAAGGAACTAAAATTGTTTAGTCTCTCGGAATGGAGAATGAGGGGAGATTTAATCGAGGTTTTCAAGATTGTCAAAGGAGTTGAAAATATGGATGTCGAAAATATTTTAAGATTGACACCTCCAAAACAATTAGGAGTAATAGATGCAAGATTGTAGGATTACCGTTTGAAACAGTCGTAGCAAAGTACTCTTTCTTCAGACGCGTTGTTGATATATGGAATGGTCTACATCCAACGTCATCGATTGTTTCATTGTAGAGGTATTCAAAAAAAGTCTCGATATTTACTTGGCTACAAATCCCCGACTAGAATGATCTTACTAATAAATAGATTTAAGAAAATAATAGAAAAAAAACAACAACAAATAAATGAAGTAAAAAATAAATAAAATAGATGAATAATAATAATAGTGTAATGATATTAATGATAGATTAGGTACCGAAACAGCCATATAAGGACCAATAGGTCTGTTGCTGTTCGTTTGTCCATGTAACCAACACACACACACACACACACACACACACACACACACACACACACACACACACACACACACACACACACACACACACACACACACACACACAGACACACACACACACAGACACACACACACACACACAGACACACACACACACACACACACACACACACACACACACACACACACACACACACACACACACACACACACACACACACACACACACGTATATTTCCTACTACTATATACTGCTGCTGATACTATACTTTTTCTGTTATTAGTTCTTCATGAGAGGGTAGACGACCAGATCTAGCGCGGATAGAGGTTTGAGTGTTCTGCGAGGGTTGCTTCGGTCACGAATCGCGAATGGCTGGAGAGAGGGGGATCGTCCTTGGGTCTCCTCGGATGTGTGGTTGATTGCCAACATTATTGAAAGAAAAAAAAATAGTGTAAAAAGTAATGACAATAATGATGATGGTAATAATGATGATGAAAATAGTAATGAGAATAATGTATGGGAATGATAATGCTGATGATAAGTGAACAGATGGATATATCGATAAATAGAAAAAAAAAAGGAATTTGTAATTTGAGATGACGCATTCATGTTGCGAAATTATCATGACCATGACTACAGCAACGATGATGATGATGATGATGATGATGACGACGCGATCCAAGACAACTATGACGGAGTCGAAGACAACGATGACGACAGCGACAGTGTGAGCGGTGACCATAATAAAGAGGTGCGGGTGACAACGCAATACTGACCTTGGTGTCAGTACACTGAGGCAGCTGCTCTGCCACAACCGTTGTTGTCCTGACATTTCCTGGTTACCCGTCCGTTCCCTGCTACTGACGTTTCAGCTGCCGCCAGGTGATTTTATTCAGTCGAAGGAAACACTCCGGGCAGTGAACGAGCTAGAGGACAAGATCATCATATTAAGACAACGGGGCAGGACTCGCAGTAATGGATTTAAAGTGGACAAATTTATATTTAAGAAGGAAATAGGCAAGAATTGGTTTACTAATAGGGTGGTCAACGAATGGAATAGACTTAGTAACCATGTAGTGAGCGCTGAAACTATCAGTTGTTTTAAGAAACGATTAGACAACTTTATGGATGGGGATGACAGGTGGTGATGGATACGGAGCTGCTTAGTGTAGGCCTTATGGTCTCTTGCAGTCTCCTTCATTCTTATGTTCTTATGTCCTTTGAGGCGAAACGTCGTTTACAACCATCTGGCTTCTCTGAGCTGCTTCTTCAATATCGCGTCGCCCTAGTGTAAGCTCAAAGACCAAACGGTCCTCTTCACGTAAGGCCTCAATGGGGTCTCGATCATTCGAAAACCTGTTCAGGTCGAGGACCTCGCGGTGATTCGAATTCAAGAGGAAGTGGCACCAGGTAGGGAAGATGTTAATCACCATAGGTTATAGCTAATTAACTACCCCCAAACAGCGGCCAGGACAGGAGAGAAAGGGCCATCAAATATGGAAGGGGTTAATTGTTGTAATATATAACCCTTTAGCTACCTGGGGTTTGCCACGGGCATGAACTGAGAATTTTGGCGGCCGCTAAACATAAAGGACAATGCAGAGGAGGTAACGATAACGATACAAGAATCAGAGCCTACGAGGCAACGCAACTCGTGCAGAAAGGGTTTACTTCACGGGCAAAGAAAGAAAGACAGTTTGTCTATGGGTGCTCCTAGGCCCTACAGGGCACGTCCAGAAGACACGAATATACGGACGAAGGGGGCGTGTAGGGACACAACAGAGGTGCAGGTGCAGAAAGGTCCTTGGCAGGCAGGTGGCGGAACGTGCGGCGAGAGGAGCAGGTGGCGGAGGGAGACGGGCCGAGGCGCGGCCGGAGCGGCAGATGGCCGCGACGCAGGTTGTGTCCAAGGCATTGCAGGCAGGTGGCGCCAGCAAGCTGCTACTTGGGGTAGACGACCCAGAGGAGTGGCAGCGGTGGGTGGGCGGATCTCATGCAGGATCCATCGCATCTTCCACCAATAATGAAGTTGCGACAGTGAAAACAATTGATATACGTTCACGGAGACTACGTAGGGTGCCTACACATAGACATGTGTGTATACAGGAATACACATACACGCATGCGTATACACGCACGCACACGCGCACACACACGCACACACACACACACACACACACACACACACACACACACACACACACACACACACACACACACACACACACACACACACACACACGCACATGCATACATACATACATACATACATACATACACCCAAACACATGTGCATCTTATATCAATATTTAAATTGAACCACAAACAAACAATTAATAAACACTCACGTTTGCAAATAAAGGAGGCGCATGTGTACAAATTCAATTACACGCCCACACAAGCACTCACACGTGCACATGTCATGTAAGTACACATAAACACACACACACACACACACACACACACACACACACACACACACACACACACACACACACACACACACACACACACACACACACACACACACACACACACACACACACACACACACACACACACACACACACACACACACACAC
>NC_134777.1:22738761-22741261 GCF_046742065.1 Oratosquilla oratoria | reverse complement strand
AAGCCACGCTGTCTAAGGGACCCTGGCCGCACACCATGTAGTAGAGGAGTGCCTCGAGACTCCAGACGGCGCCCGGAGCGTGCAGGCCCTTCCGCTTCTGATAAACTCCGGAGGCCAGCAGAGAGGCGTCCCTCCCGTGAAGGTTCCCCAATGGCGTTCGGCCATCTCCCCGCAGCCGATATCAAGCTCGCCCGTGCTCTCGTCCCTGAAGAGCAGGACGTTTCTCCGGCTTGATATCCTTGTGGGTCTCTCTTGACCTCGTCCATTGGAAGAGGTTCGCCGTTGTCGCTCCTCATGTAGCTCGAGAGCGACACGGCGCCGGGGGGAAGCTCCATTATCATGAGGAAGGAGCCTTCGATGGTGATGCAGTCGTAGAGTCTAATCACCTCCGGGACGTACTGGAGCCTTTCCAGTAAGACGGCCTCCATTGGCACTGACTGCCGTGTTGCCGCCCTCAGGAATCGACCGTCGTCAGGGGGATCCACTTGATGGCGACCGGGGTACCGTCTTTGATCCTTTGAGCAGCTAAGACGCTGCCGAGACCTCCCTTACCGAGAAGGTGGCCTAAACGGTAATCTTTGAGACGCGACATAGTTCCCGAAGTATCTAGAGCTCGGGCGAGAGCGGTGACTCTTTGGACAAAGACAACATCGCATCGCAGATACAGTGTTATTTTGAACCGCACCAGGGCGGGCACGCACGCACACACAAACACACTTTTTTTTTTATCTTGTTTTTATTTCTATTTTCATTCTTTTATTGTTTTGTTTACCTGTTTTTTATGGTTCATTTAATTTCTCTTATTTTTATTGTTATTGTTTTCATCTACGTTGATATCGTTTTTATTTATCTATTCTTAATATCTATTTCAAGTTAACGTATCTAAATTTAATTTTTCTCCATGTTTATCATTCTAGTTATTTTTTATTTATAGTCTTTATTTACATTTGTTAATATACTTTTATGCTGTTCTTTTCTTATCTACTTATATTTCTTTTTATGGTTTTCATTTTTTGTGGTTATTAACCACCAGACCAAGGAAATAATGGACGGCTGGTGCAAAGATAATAACAAAAATCTATATATAGAAAAAATAAATATCTATTATAAATCTACTTTTTCATCAGCCCATGAAGAAGATGAACGTATAAGGAAACATTAAACCAGTCAACACAGAAAAAATGCATAACTTGACGTTTTATTATAAGACAAGGAAGACCAGGTATCTCTTACTTAAAAACAGCTCCCACCAAAAGAGAAAGAAACTTCAGAAACCACATGTCATCCATAGGTTTATATATGCACGAGGGAACTGTTAAGCCCTCCCCTTCACCTATATTGGTATGACGACCGACAATGAGTTTATCCCGCCGCCTTTCATACCACCTGACCTTAAGAGCCTCTAAAAACTACTTAAGAGAAACCCATAGTATAAGAACATAAGAATAAAGGAGACTGCAAAAGACCATAAGGCCTACACAAGAAACATCATAGGAGAAAACACTGAAATTTTGGAAATATGTACAGATGATAGACGCCTCCCAATCTTAGAAATATTATACATTAAAGAGTTGGGCCCAAATCTAAATATACAAGCAGATGACCTTAGGGCCCTCTCAAGGAAGAGACAAACGGCCACAAACCCAAGCATGAGACATAACACCACAAATCCAAGTACGAGACGAAACGCCACAAGCCCAAGCATACGACATTGCATCACTACCTGAGTTACTAGGTAACCTCTCCCAGGAGGTCGGTAACCTCCCACAGTGAAGAGGAAGTGTGGAAACTTAAGTATAAAATGTTATATCATAACACAATTCACCGGAACAGTTCTTATCCTGACCAGATAAAATATCCCCAAAGCTACTGAAGAAGAGTCTTGAACCCGAAACCGCAACATAACAAACATGACTTCCTATAGTGAAGTCATAAACCTTCTTTCAAAGCAACATAAGTCCGTCCATAGTAAGGCATAAGGTGGGTCTGCTACTGTTATAATCCGTCAAAAGAAAAGAAAATCGGAACTGCTTTCTCCCGCGTAATGGCAGACGTAATCGAAAGCATACAGGATCACGCATCCTCCCAGTTACGGGTTCGAGTCCCGCACCTCTCTCAGATTCTCAGCAGTAAATGTTACCTGCTCCAGCAGTCCCCGAAGCACATAGGGTAAAGGTGACTGCTTCGGCCGCAACTAAGCCTTTTTTGCATAATCCCATTTTTGAAGTCAGAAATATGATGATATAGAGATATTACACAAGTTTACCTTTACATTTCTCATATGAAGCATTTAGAAACAGAGGGGCATCCCCCACCACTTTTACTGGTTTTGAATTGAGCCCTTTTAATACGATAAAATGAAATTGAAAAAATTATAGACTTTGAGAGCGTGTTTCTCAACAATTATTCTTTGGCCAAAATGCTCCTCTATTTCTGGATGCCTTATATACGATAACATGTAGCACGATTTTTGCCTTTGATAACCAAGTGCTATTTTCAA
>NC_134777.1:22726261-22736261 GCF_046742065.1 Oratosquilla oratoria | reverse complement strand
AGAAGGCTAAAAAGATGCGGATGCGATGTGGATTCTTGACTGAATTTCATCGTCTACATTATGTTATGGTGTTATGCTGCTGAGGTAGGTGAACTGTCTGACTTGCTTGAACTGTACACCATTAGTTTGAAAAACAGGGGGCGGGACTGGGGCTGTTCTGTGTTGTGCAATTATCTCAGTCTTTCTTTATTGATCTAACAAAGGCATTTGTCAGAATAAACAAGGAATTCGTCTGGAGTGTCCTTCGTAAGTCTAGTGTCTCTCAATTTTTTTTTTCCATATTCTCAAAAGCTTCCATTAGGGATTGAATGTGTTCTGGCGAGAGGGTAAAGGGCCATTTACACGGTCAAATAGTTTGACAAACCCAGTTTTTCAGACAACTGTTTGAAGTGATGTTTGACCGTTTGAATGGGGTATTTGGTCGTCAAACACGTTTGTCGAACGTGTTTGACAACCAAATACCCTATTCACACGGTCAAACATCACTTCAAACACTTGTTTGACAAACTGGGTTTGCCAAACCGTTTGGCCGTCTAAATGGGCATGAGCCGTTGGGTCAGGTAAATAGTCACTGCTGGAAATTGGAGAGAAGTGCGGGACTCGAACCCACAACTAAAATAAGGCGAGACCAGCATGCTTCCGATTACGTCACCTGCCCACAAGATCTCACCTGCTGAGATGGCACGAACACATGACGAGGACAATAGTGTATACCACGGCAAAACTCATCTTTAATTCTAAGGTAAAAGTGAGCAAAATTGTAGGATGACCACAACAATGTGACAGGATGGTGTAAACAATGTCATAACGAGGAAGGAAGCAGCTGCACATGTCGAAGAGACGAAAAGACAATCACTTAGTGAGGAGATAAGGAAGAGGAGAAAGTAAAAGTAAACAATGTAGTGCGGGGAGATTATATATAGTGTGATCTCTTACATAGTTATACTAAAGTGACTGTTTAGGCAATGGGGTTGACAGCGATAGTAGGATCTATTCAGATTAGTGAGCCTCACCTAACCTAAACAAATCAATTAAGATATACTTAACTTGGCCGAACCGAAACTAACATAGCCTAACCTAATATAACTTAACCTAACCTAAACAAACCATACCATACCATACCTAACTTAACGTAACCTAACCTAACCAAACCATACCATACCTAACTCAACGTAATCTAACCTAATCTAACCAAACCCTACCTAGCCAAATCATATCTAACCTAACCTAACCTAACCTAACCTAACTGAACTTAGCCCGCCTATTCTAAATCAACCTAGTCTAGCCTAACCTGATCCACATAACCGAACCTAGCCAAACCATACCTAACCTTGCCTAACCTAACCTAACCCGCCTAATAAAAACTTACCTAATGTAGCCCAACTTGACCCATCCAACCTAGCCCATTTACCTAAATTAACCTTAGCTAACGTAATCTAACGTACAGCACCAAGCTTTTTCTATATTACGGGGAACACCTTTCCCGACACTCGTGTGCAATCGCGCACACACACACACACACACACACACACACACACACACACACACACACACACACACACACACACACACACACACACACACACACACACACACACACACACTTGGTAAACACGTGTGTGTGTGTGTGTGTGTGTGTGTGCGTGTGCGTGGAAGAACATCGAATCTGAAGCAATAAGGAAATTGTGTGTATATATTTCTAATGAAGGCACTTTCTGTTTTGTGTGCATAGAGGGGTCGGATGTTCAGGCCTGCACGTACGCCGCCTGAGCCACTCCCTGGACAACACACTGCACCCGTACGTAAAACCTTGTAAGCCCATAGCACGTAGGCCAGCCATTAAACACACCCTCTCATCTCAGCATCCTCGTGCCTGAATAGACACAGTGATTGCAAACAGGCAAGAATGCGTGCAAGGGAACAACGTTCGGTACTTGTTTTTTTCTCTCAGCTCGCTTGCCCGGCTACCTGCCCACCAAATCCGCTTGCCCGTCGACTTGCCCCCGCCGTCCGTTTGCCTACCTAACCTGCTCGTCTGCCTATCTTATCTCACCTACTTCACCCCCCCCCCCTCCTAGCCTACTTGACAGTTCACCTGCTTGGCGGGGCGCTTTAGCCTTCGCGTCAGGTAAGTTAATCCACAAGTCTGCACTGACCTACCGTGACCTCTTAAGGAAAACCAGAGGGCATATTGCAGTAATTAGAAGAACACTGTGGTCCATCAAGAGGACCTTGTGGGACCTCACACAGAGATTAGCTTGTCCTTTGTGCCTTGACGCGATTCGAATGGGTGCCTCTTCAATCCTTAAGCCTCAGAGTCTTAAATGTTTTGCGGGGATTTAAGGACCCTGTAGTCTCGAGGATCGCTTTAATCGCTTAGGCCACAGGCATCGCGTCCATTTCGCTACCGTGCGAGGTCATTAAACCTGTTCCCTACACCCAATAGTTCTTCATAGGCGCTTGTTAATTAGCACCACAGCGCGAAATACCCTGGTAGGTCAGGTTTTCATCACAATAAGACAATGGAAAACAAAGAACAAAAACAAAATAACGAAGACACAAGAACGAAGATGAAAACAAAGAAAATTACAAAAAAATAATTACGGTTCAGTCTTCCATGGCTTTGTTGTGGCAAAGAAAAAAAAATGGAAACAAGAAAAAGAAAATACAGATAGAAAAAGTAAAAAACAAAGAATATTATTATGGTTGTCTTTCATGGCTTGTGATGTGTAAATTATGTAAATGTGTAAATTCAGTAAATCTGTATATACCCGCTTGTATTGTTGTGTACAAAAATTAAACTTGTCCATTATCTTTTATACTGTCGACTGTCTGTCAGTTACAGTATCTAGACAAAATGGGAAAGCAGACAAAAGTAGACGAAATGGGAAGAGTGGTGATAATATAAGTAGACGAATTGGGAATAGATGATACCGGAAGGGAAGCAGAAGAAATGGAAGAAGACGAAATGGAAATAGATCAAATGGGAGGTTATCGACCCAAGCCATAGAGCAAAGCTGATGTCTTCGGCCACATCAAAGGCTTTAACAAGGGTGATGCAAACAAGGTCATCATATTAAAACAACAGGGCAAGACTCGCAGTAATGGATTTAAACTGGACAAATTTAGATTTAAGGAAGTAGGCAAGAATTGGTTTACTAATAGGGTGGTCGACAAATGGAATAGACTTAGTAACCATGTAGTAAGCGCTGAAACTATCATTTGTTTTAAGAAACGATTAGACAGCTATATGGATGGGAATGACAGGTGGTGATGGATACGGAGCTGCCTAGTGTGGGCCTTATGGTCTCTTGCAGTCTCCTTCATTCTTATGTTCTTATGTTATATACCTATTCGTCTTAGTTTCATTCTCATTTTTCCTGTATTAATTTCATATTTCTTTGTATATTTCATGACCTTTTTTCTTCTGTTTCACACACACTCACTTGACATGACTAATTATACCTAATTCCGGCCTGTAGCTACAAGTTTCTACATTTCGTTTCCATTCGGTAGAATTAGTTCCATTGATGAAAACTTCACCATCTCCTTTTCTTAGTATTTCGCATATTTTACTTTATTTTTAGTCTTTTTATGCTCGTCAGTCTTGCATCAGTCACCCTGCGTATTATCTCCTTTTTTCATCCATACCTTAACTGGCACAACCATCTCTAAATAAATGAACACGAACGTCATTCTCCCAATCTGATCTATCTCATTATTCAATGCATTATCCCATTTCTCTTCATTTTCATAATTTCATTCTCCATTACATTCTCAATCAGCTTCTCTTTACACATCTCGTATAAACATTTCATCAGATTTTTTTTTCCCACCATTTCGTCTGGAAAAAGCATGCTATTGAAAATCAACTTCTCTTTCCATCATATTACAATTGTTTTTGTTCTATCAATTCTTTCGTAACTTTATCCACGAATATGCATGCTATTGAAAATCAACTTCTCTTTCCATCATATTACAATTGTTTGTTTTGTTCTATCAATTCTTTCGTAACTTTATCCACGAATATGCTAAACAGCCACGGAGAGATCACACAACCCTGCCTCAACAATAAACCACTACATCTCTTCTCTGTCTATCCATATAGATGAGTTGCCTTTATTATCGACAACGTTAATCCCATAACTACCACCACCTTCTCAGTCACCAGGGATACAAGCCTCGCCTTTAACATAACCCTGTAGTGCACAACCGCAAACATAATCCTCGTCACCTTCTTTCAGCATCATCATGACTATGACCATGAGTAATCGTTGCCGTCATTAGCAACATTTGCATGACTCCTTAAAGTAGCTCCATTATCGTCACTCGCGCCACTTTTTTCCCCCGCCACGGACACCATTGATGTCATCATTGTCATCAGTGGCTATTGTTATTGATTTGGTTATTTCGTTGCTGCGTCATCTTCCTCCTCCTCCTCCTCCTCCTCCTCCTCCTCCTCCTCCTCTTCCTCTTCCCCCTCCCAGAATGGCACAATACACGCGTACTCATTCTTTGCTTTGATATCAGACCGCCATTAACAACTTCACTTCAGTGAAGTTCTTCGCATAATTTGCTCCAGCTGAGGACAAGCTGGACGATGGCCTCGGGTCTGAAGGAGGCCTCCGTCGACCGAGAGCCTTTTCTTGCCTAAGTCAGCACCTCAATGGCATAAGAATCACGGTGCTGGTTTAGTATGTGGCCTACCTTTTTGAAACTGGTTTAGTATGTGGCCTACCTTATTTGAATGTGTCTTACCTCAGGGAAAAATAAAACAAACGACAATACTTTAAAAATGTTTTCATTTAACCCTAACCTAACCTAACCTAGCCTAACCTAACCTAACCTAACCTAACCTACAGAGCTGGGTGCGTCCCTTGGTGCGTTGAATAGGTAGGGCACATACTATACCAAAGAAAAAAAATCGTAGGTCACACCCAAAAGGTAGGCCACATGCTAAACCGGCACCAGAATCACTTGGTTTTGATCTGAATACGATCTATAAGCCTCGTCTCTGTGTTAAAAGAATCAAAATGGCAATGTTCAAAGGGTACATGAGTAGGGAACCTTTATTCAAGTGAATTTAACTTTTTTTTTATTCTGCTTTGCTGAGTATCGGACGATTCTATTCAGTTAGAATGCGGGTTTATAACAAAGAATTTAGGCTGATCAAGACCTTAGGGTTTTGCCTTCGGCTGAACAGAATCTGCTTTCGTTAGCCTGAACAAAATCTGTATAGAGCGTCATTAGGTTCTTTCATAGAGTCACCCCCATACGTCAGACTAAATGGTTATCTTTTTTATATAGACTTTTATTATCAAAGTACAACAGTTTTCAAGTTATTGTCAGTTAGGTAATTGTTAAATTAGTTATTAGCATTTGTGTTAAGGGTGAAGTCAGAGATAATTGCAGGATGAATTCAAAGATGGAATTTGATATCACAGGATTTTTTCATTATACCTCCCCACACACATACAGACACACACACACACACACACACACACACACACACACACACACACACACACACACACACACACACACACACACACACACACACACACACACAGACACACAGACAGACACACAGACAGACACACAGACAGACAGACACACAGACAGACAGACACACACACACACACAAACACACACACACACACACACACACACACACACACACACACACACACACACACACACACACACACACACACACACACACACACACACACACACACACACACACACACACACACAAAATCAAATTCCGAAATATTCATTCAGGTCGAAATAACGGCACCCGATGAGATTTTCTTAAATGTATTAGCATCTTTCTTTGAGGGAATCCATAAAAGAACAGTAAGCACATATCATCTACAGAAAACTACCCAAACACATATAAACACTATATTACATGTGTTAGTGGCCAGGTAATCCTGACAACTGGACTAAAAACACGTAAACTATTTCATCATGGTGAAACACTAAATCATCATTTGTTCTGAGTGATAACGAGCCATTGTTATTTAATCATTTTCCTTCATCTTAAAGGTGGGATTTGAAGGGAACGAGTTCCTGTCTCATCGAAACCCCATTCTGATTTGAGTTGATCACCTCAACTGGAATTGACTGGAATCGTCTGGAACATCAAGCGCGTCACTGCCTGGAAGGGGTTAGACGGGAGGTGGCCAGCCCCGGAGGAAGGTGACTGAAATCACGAACGGGAAGCAGCATCAGCTATAGAGAAAAGGTCGGTTGGTGTGGATAGCATCGTCTGCGGATAGGTGGGTCGGTAGGTAGGTAGGCAGGTGGGTGAGAAGGTTGTTAGGTATATGCGGATGATTTACGAGAGTTGAGCCGCACACCACCGCCGCCGCCGCCGCCGTCCAAGGCTCTTCGTCGTCGCCTTTGAGGTCGTCGGTGGGTGCCCCTCCCTCCAGGCGGGGATTAGCGCGATCACTTGGCCCCGCGCAGGTACGGCGCGGCACGCTCGGTGGGGCGTCGCGTCGTAGGCTACCGGGGCTGAAGAGGGGTGCATGTGTGTGGGGAGGGGGGGGTTGAGAGAAAGGATCAGGAGGAGGAGGAGGAGGAGGAGGAAGAAGGGGAGAGGAGTGAGAACACTGGAAAAAAGAGGAAAAGGAAAGAAAGAAAAGAGGAAAGAGTGGGGAATAGGAGTATGAGGAGCTGAAGGAGGAGGAGGAAGAATAAAATGAGGAAGAACAGGAGGGAGATTGGAACAAGGGGAGAAGGAAAGAAAGAAGAGTGGGAGGAGGAGAAGCAGGAAGAAGAGGAAGACAAATAGGAAGAGGAGTAGGGGGAAAGAAGAGGTTGATGATGAGGGAAATAAGGAGAAGGAGGCAGAAGAGGGGAAGACAGAGAAGAGGAGGAGGAGGAGATTGGAGAAGAAAGGGAGGAGTAGGAGATAAATGAGAAGGTAGAATAAGGCAGACAGTAAAAACGGAAAGAATGTGAGTGACCAAAGAAGAGTTAGAGGGTAAAGAAAAAAAAAAAAAAAAAATTGGAAGTTAGAAAAATAATGAAGCAAGAACTAGAGAAAAAGGAGTCGAAATGGGGGGTTGAGATAATTATATTTCCGTATTGTTTCTTATATATATTTTTTTCGACTGGTAGCCAAAACAAAAGTCAGCAGTGTCCTGGAAGGATATTAAATGTCGATCACGACGTTAACACGTAATCCAAAATCATGGTGTATCTCTCGTCTCTCTCTTTATTTCTCTCTCTCTCTCTCTCTCTCTCTCTCTCTCTCTCTCTCTCTCTCTCTCTCTCTCTCTCTCTCTCTCTCTCTCTCTCTCTCTCTCTCTCTCTCTCTCTCTCTCTCTCTCTCTCTCTCTCTCTCTCTCTCTCTTGCTCTCTTTCTCTCTCTCTCTCTCACACACACAGGTCTAGAAATAATTTCAATATCACTGCGCTGCGAGTCGTTACTCCAACTCGTGGACGGGGAGTTGGGTGTATGTGTACTTGTAAGGTCACAGCAGTACCCATAAATCTGTCATATATGAACTGAGCTCTCTTCCGGGAGGGTAATAGCTGTCGGTCACGAGTCCAACACGTGATCCAAGACCATGGTGAATCTCACAAAAGATGCAAGGAGAGATGAGTTTGTGATAATGCCTATTAGGATTACAGTGATGCATTTGAGTCATTTGAATGGAATCGTCTGGAACCAATCAGAGCCAAATGTTTGAACTTTTTTAAGACAATCATCGGGTCAGAGCGTTTAATGGAAGTAACTTTAGAGCCACAGCCATGGGCAACGCTTTCTGCCATTAAAACTTACCATTTTACCTGGATTCCTACTAAGTTGATCTGCCTTACTGGCTTATCTTTGATATATACTAGAATTTTTCACAAGTTTATCCAGTAAAGTTAGTAAAAATTCTAATGGCGAATGGTAGAAAGCGTTCCCCAGGCGTTGGCAAAAGGTTTTGTTTGTGCGGCCCAAAAGCTTTTTCTGTCCAGGGTGTATTGGGTGGCTAATGAAATATAATCGAAATGAATATATGAATTATTTAGCCCAGGCAAAAAAAAAAAAAACCTGCATAGGCTAAAAAATGTACATAGAAAAAAAAACACGTGCATAGGCTTAAAAGAAAAAAAAAAGACGTACATAGGTTCTCAGGGCATAATCGAAACTGCGCGATTGGGGGACGTCAGGCGTTGCTTGGGGGACGCCAAGCCAGGCGGGAACTCCCGAATGATCGAGCATAATATATGGTTCTTATTCACATGCATATTTATAAAATACAAATGATATATACAATAATAAATATACAATGTTTCAAGTACGCCATTACAAGGGTTCTATTTGCAATTGAATAAAATCACCGCCTGGCGTCAAGGGGTAACTTTACTATTAAGAGTCAACGGAATAAAAGTATAATGGTGTCAATGATTTTTATGTAATCATTAGTATATATACTTGCTTGTTTACATATTTATCTAATTAATTTATTGTTTATTTATCTATTTATTCATATATCTATTTACTTATTCATATGTTTATTTATATAGGTATTTCTCTATTTCTCTATTAATAATTTAATTAGTTTGTTTATTTACTTTATATCTATTTATATACATATTCTATTGGTTGATTGATCAACTGATTGATTGATTTTCTATATATTCTTTATTATAATTATTATGAATGTCTTCGCCGGTCCCCCACAATGCTTGCAGCAATCATCAAATGTCCTGTAAGTCTCGAGTGGAGAAGAATCATCCAACAGAGTGACTTTGTTCGTCCGGAGCGAAGAATCGAACCCGAGCTACATTGACCCTAGGAATTCTGACGACTCTGTAATGTACCTGACGGTGATTGCGATGGTAAAAGTAAAGGCGATATTGGTAGGTCAGGTAACCACATTTACCTGTTGTGGTACTGTTATTACGCTGGTAACTGGGGTGACTGTCATCTCTGTGGTGTTAGCTGTGGCCACGGTAACTACATTGTTGACAGCTGCCTACGTGGTATCGGTAACAAGGTACTTTGTGTGGGTATGTGTGTGTGTGTGTGTGTGTGTGTGTGTGTGTGTGTGTGTGTGTGTGTGTGTGTGTGTGTGTGTGTGTGTGTGTGTGTGTGTGTGTGTGTGTATGTGTGCGCGCGAGCGTTAGAGGTGATTTGTTAATAGGACTAAGGTGTAATTGAGGTGTTGGAGGTGGTGTTGGAGGTTGTATTTGCGGCTGTAATGGCGGTGCCGAGGTGCGATGGTCATGAGGGAAGGGGTGGGGGTGGGGGTGTGAGGGGGAAGGTTGGGAGGGGGGAGGGGGTGGGGGCTATCACAAGCGGGAGACCTGTTGTCCAGCCAGTATTGTCCTGTTTATTGTCCATCGGTGGTGCTTTCCCCAACACCGGTTCGAGTCTCAATGTAAGATTTATTACACCACTGGTTATTGTTATTGTTGTCGTCTGTTCATGTCGAAGCTGTTGCCATCTCCGTTGTTGCCAGCTTTGGGTTTGTAAAGGTTTCTCTCTCTCTATCTATCTACCTACCTATCTATCTATCTGTCTATCTCTATCTCTGTCTCCCTCATGCTCTGGATGTATTTACAACTGATACGGAAATTTATTGCGTCTCTGCCTATCGTCTCTTCGTCACTCTTGCTGTCTTTTTCCAAACGTCCTTTTTATGATGCGTTCCTTGCTGCTACAAAAACGTTGTGGTCACGACCTTTTCTCTTGAGGTGTGATGTCCTTTTCCTTTTGTTTTAGAATTTTACGGGAACTCTCTCCAGACCTCTTCAGCTGGTCAGAGCCTGAACTGATAGAAATGCTAAGGGCGTCAGACATCCGCTGATGTATTGAAATTCACAGTTTCACATACATTTTTTTGTTCAATAGCAATATGTAAATGTATATATATACATATATATATATATATATATATATATATATATATATATATATACAGTATTTATACATATATATATATACAGTATGTATACATATATATATATATATATATATATATATATATAT
>NC_134777.1:22706261-22716261 GCF_046742065.1 Oratosquilla oratoria | reverse complement strand
GGGATATAAAGAAGGAGGAACAAAGAAAAAAAGACGAAGAAGTAATAATAGGATAAGGAAGAAAAGATGGGGGAGAGCAAGTGGAAAGTGAAGAAGAGGAGGAAGAGGAGAAGAAAGAAACTTAGAAAATAATATAGCCCAAGCTCAAAAAATACACGAGTTAAAATGTAAATAAGATTGTTGAAGATCAAGAATATCGATTAAGAAATAGGAGGATACAGGGGCAAAGTTGAAGGAGGTACAAGTGGTATAGGGAGAAGAACAAAAAAAAGGACGAAGAAGTAATAGTAGGATAAGGAAGAAAAGATGGGGAAGAGCAAAGGGAAAGGGAAGAAGAAGAGGAAGAGGAGAGGAAAGAAAGAGGAGGAGGATGAGTGGAGGAAGGGGAATTAGGAGAAGATCCAGGAGGAGGCGGAGGAAGAGGAGTGATAGACGGAGAAAGAAGTGGAGGAAGATGAGGTAAGGGAGAAGAGAATGACGGAGAGGAGAAGGAGAAGAAGCTGGAGAAAGAGGAGAAAGAAAAGGGAGAAAGGACAGGAAGAGAAGAGGAAGTGAAGGACTTAGCAAAAGAGAAAGTAGAATGAAGGTAGATATGAAGATGAGAATAGAAAGAAAGAGGAATGATGCTGAAAATAAGGTGGGGAACAGCAAAGAAGGGGGAAAAGTGAGTTACTTTGGGAATTTGCACTTACCATCCTTTCTGTTGTGAAGACAATATTACGCCGCGGAGTGAAAGGAGGAAGAAAAGGAGGAAGAGAAAAAGAGCTCTCTCAGGAGAAATAGGAGAACGAGGATGAGAAGGAATAAAAAGCAGTATGAACCCAGAGAAACTAAGAGGAGGCTGAGGAGGAGTAGGACGAGGAGGCTAAAGAGGAGGAGTAGGACGAGGAGGCTAAAGAGGAGGAGTAGAACTAGGAGGCTAAAGAGGAGGAGTAGAACTAGGAGGCTAAAAAGGAGGAGTAGGACTAGGAGGCTAAAGAGGAGGAGTAGGACCAGGAGGGTAAAGAGGAGGAGTAGGACTAGGAGGCTAAAGAGGAGGACTGGGAGGCTAAAGAGGAGGAGTAGGACGAGGAGGCTAAAGAGGAAGAGTAGGAGGCTAAAGAGGAGAAGTAGGGCTAGGAGGCTAAAGAGGAGGAGAAAGAGTAGGAGGAGTGTGCATTTTATCAAAATTAAACAGCGCTCCTAATCTTTGAAGGAATCTCGCACCGAAGAGAAGTCATAGAAGCGGTAAACGAAAAATTGAAGGAGGGTAGCAGAGTGGAGGGATAGGGGAACTTATTTAATTTATTTATTTATTCATTTATTTATTTATTTATCTATTTTTTCTTAAGTTGAAATTAATCTCCAGTTATGCAAGAATGCAAAGTGACTTGGTCCATAAGGGTATTAGTAAGTCCCTAAGATATGGACTGCATAAAACATGCATTCAGTTTCCCATTCCAGGAAGAGTAGGAGGGGGAGAAGAAGAGGAAGTGGAGGAAGTGGAGGAGGAGGAGGAGGAGGAGGAGGAGGAGGAGGAGGAGGGAGAATAGGAAGAAGAAGAAGAGGAGAGAGACAGAGAAATGAAGGAATACGAGAAGAAGAGAGCAAAAGGAAAAAGAACGAGAAGAAGAAAAAGAACGAAAGTGTGAAGAGTTGTCAGGAGCGAAGGGAATAGAAAACGAGGAAACGTAAAGCAAATGGTGAGAGGAGATGTAGTCATATCTTGACAGCTGACTTTGTCCCCTTCGCCAGAGTGACGAATAAAATCACCTGCCGGCAGCCAGAAAAAAAATTATACTCGAAATTGGAAAAGAATGATCCTTACGGTCAAATGTATACCATTTCGGAGTTTTAAGATTTTAATGAACTACTACCGAAGTAATACGCTTTAACATCTTTTAAAAAGTAATCTATTTCTCTTTATGCACAGTATACTCAAATACTTATACATGCATCTATTTACTCATGACTTTGCAATAGGATTCGTTATGAATCAATATGTTTCTTGCAACCAGGCTCTGTACATGACGAAGCAAGAAACTGAATGCAATATGTTAGTTAATTTTGGCCTCGATCAGAAAGCGAATCCTGGATTTGACGGAGATATATGTGTACATTTGTATATCATGACGTCTGTAATGGAAGATAAATAATATATGTTAACTGTTCTCCGCTTTTACCTCGCCAACTCCACACACGCGCGCGCGCACACACACACACACACACATATACACACACACACAAACACACACACACACACACGCACGCACGCACACAGACACACGGACATACATATGTGCGTAAAACACACACACACACACACACACACACACACACACACACACACACACACACACACACACACACACACATTCATTTTATATATATATATATATATATATATATATATATATATATATATATATATATATATGATATATGTACAACAGTGAATGGTTCCCAGTGAATAGATTTACATTTATCAACTACTACAATTCACTTTAATTCTTGAGAGCGCAAACGGTTAAGTCACTGTCATTTGTTACGTGCTAGCGGAGGTTCGAGTCCTTAGTTATACCACGTGTGTATACCTCCTCGAGTTTCTCGATGTTGATGGCTTAGAATTAGAGTGAATTCTGGTTGATAAATGTATATATGTATATATATATATATATATATATATATATATATATATATATATATATATATATATATATTTGCTAAAAAGGAGGTCAGTTGTTCCTTTATCTCTTTATTTTCCAATTTTCTAAGAAACCTTATATCAGGAAGTTATTTGTTCAGCTGGAAAATGGACGGGATACTCCTGGAAAATATCTTACTAAGAAGTGATTATTTATTAACTTCCAGATCATTAGCCTTTCGTCGTTAGTTTAGTCTTACTCATGTGTATATAATTAATTATTCATCACATGAGAAAGCAAACAAGGCGATTACAATAAATGCGATTTATGTATTTTATTTGTTATTTACATTATTATAGTTTTTATTCATTATTGTATTATTATTATGATTTTTTTTCGCATCCGACCTAGATATGAACCAAAAGGTCTCCTGTCGGCATGCTCCGCCTTTGTAATCCTTTGCCCTCCCTCCTCTCCCATCCCTTCTTCCGTCCCTTCCCCTCCCCTTCACCCACTCCTCTCCTCTTGTTCCCTTACTGGCACACCTGAGGGGAAAAAAGGGGGAGCGTAGCTTAAAACCTTTTGCAGGTGTGATGCTGGCCAGGTATGGTAGAAGGTCAATAACACCAACTGACCTTCGCCGGTAGCACATGTGTTTTGCGCGGGAGATAAGTATTTAATAGTGGGCACGTGTTCGGAAATACATCCATTCCCTTTTATATGATAATGTATGGAGTGCTGTGTGTATGTGGGAGAAAATGAATGCGCGTCGTATGCATGTATATAACAATATGCGAATGCGTATTTTTTTTTGTTCACCGGTTAGGTATCTTTGATACATGAACTGCAGCTGGATAAACGGAAACGCGTATTCATTGCGCGGATAGTGTGGACCCATATTTATATACGTGAAACATCTCACGTTTGCAAAAAAAAAAAAAAAAAAAAAAAGAGTAGTAATAGTAATAATAATGAACAAATAAAAACATATATGAACAAAATAAAAGGAATACACGATACATACATCTTGTCAAAATATTCTCATACTTATGAAAAATTTTAATTAGTGCTCATGTACATTTTCATGATTAGTGCAAATAACGATAAAGACGCGCACGCCCGTGCACACACACACACACACACACACACACACACACACACACACACACACACACACACACACACACACACATACACACACACGAAAAGAAGCGGAAACCCAAACACACACTGAGGCCTGGTTACGTAAATCGATGATGTTATCTTGGGCACACTGTAGTCAGAACTACAAAATCGCTCATTTTTCGAAACCCTCTGACCCATAGATGTAGGACAAGAGCAAAATATGTTTTCTGAATGGCGCCACTTTTCCTCAAGTAGAAAAATGATGTTGCATATATGACTTAATTTTCCATATAGAGAAGATTATATGAAAAATAATGCTCTAATCTTCTTGTTTTTGATCGTCTATTAACGGCACAGGATCTTGTGAATGTGAATTAGTTTAAGTGCTCAGACGCCAGCGATAGCCGTGGTGATAGGAAGAACAGAGGAATGATCTTTTAAGTCAATTTTTCTTAATCTGGAGAATAGTAGAAGACCCGGGGGTGGGGGGAGGCTGAAATAGATTTTAAGGAGTGCTTGGAAAGTCCGGTTTTTGTAGTCAAGTAAAATTTGCAGTCCCTGGAACCAAACGTTTGGTGGGTGCTACATTACCTAGACCTGACTACAGAGTTCTGGGATCGGAGAATGTTAGCAAATTTACTCCAAGAGTAATGGGAATAATTTTCTTTTTTTTTATACAATTCTTGTGTATAAAAAAAAAAAAAAAAAAAAAAAAAAAAACGCACACACACAATAAGTAAACAAATAAAATAAGTAAATAAATAAATAATGAGAAAAATAAAAAATAAAATCTATAGTTATATATATATATATATATATATATATATATATCTATATATCTATATATATATATATATATATATATATATATATATATATATATATATATACACATACATATACTAAAGGCTTTTCCCCCCTTATAAGGGAGGTAGCCCAAAAACAAAGGCATAAAAACCACTCACACCCATTCTATCCCTATCATACTCCTCTCCACCCTCTTCCCTCCCCACCCTCTTCCCTCCCCCTTGGCACCTCCTGGATGACAGGTCATCATTGCATCTTGTCCACTGCTTTGGGTCAGAAGCAGTGTCGCAAGACACAGCACATCCACAGCAAGGCCGCTTCATTAAATCGGCGTGCCCCCCCCCCCCCTCTTCGTCCCCTCATGCAGAAAAAGAAAAGAGAAGACTGGGAGAAATCCCTTCGGGCTGCGTCAATTTTTTCTCACACATACTACCTCTACCCCCCTCCCCCTACCTCATGGATCACAACATCATCCATATACAACCATTCTCCATTCACCCCTGTCTTCTATCTTCTCCCGTCCTTCCTCAACAGTGGTTCACAAGCTGGAAGCCAAGGCACCCAAGGTGGCCATGGCCTGTTATTACAAATCAATTGAAATTATACATGCCTATACAATATGAGAGATAAAAAAAATCCATCACTGCCCTGGCAGAAGAATGAAAGATAATCATGATTGTCAACTTTGTAATAAAGGAGAATGGAGTGGAAAAGGTTGAGAACCACAAGGAAGAATCCATCATGGCCAAGTAGCCAAGTATCTAGAGCAGCGTTTCTCGATCTTTTTACCCTTGCGTTACCCTTAAAATAAATTGCATGTCTCAAGTAATCCCTACGCAAAGAAAAAGAAAAAAAATCTTGTTTAATTTTCATCGTAATAATAGGTTAGATAGGGTGATGCCTATATTACATTATTACAATAACCAAGAATATGTCGTGGATGTTTAATTAAATTACGTATATGAAATTAGAAAATCAAAAGTGCATTACCTTATCTCACTTGAACTCGCGGAACCCATAGGGACCTTTTGTGGAACCTTAGTGTTCCGGGGAACCCTGGTTGGGAAACACTGATCTAGAATATGACCAGATAATGGAAGACCGCTTCTGTCTCTGTTGTGGTCCTGACCTTGGGAACACAGACACCTCGATCATGCTATCTGTCAGTGACCTACCACGTGACGCCAGTGTGACCTTGTGTCTTTGTTATACCAAATGTCCCTGGGATGACACCAACATCACCTCTTTCCATAGACTTTATTCCCCTCCTAATCACTTCAATTTAGTGGCGCCATCTCAAATGAACAAGAATCTCTGGCGGACACAAGGCATTTTTAAAAATGTCGTAATTTTGAAGGGATAAATGAAGGTAATCTTGGCCCTGTTTCGCGGAGTGACAACTTGCAATGGAATAAAATCGCCTGGCGCCAACCAGACTTAAATCCTCGGGTGACGTAACTATGCTAAAAGGGCTAACATTGGTGCCTGTTTTGGGCATGACACCTGTCCCTGGAAGACACCTGTTCTGGCACAATCACTTGTCATTGGTCGGCCAGCTGCACCTGGCATGGCAGCTGTTGCCTCCCGTGACAGCTATTCTAAGTACCTCAAGCACACTTCCAAAGTCGAGTAAGTTCCTGTGACTGAGGTATCGTCTTCATATGTAGGCCTTATGGTCTCTTGCAGTCTCCTTTATTCTTATGTTCTTATGTTATGTTCTTATGTATGTGTATGTGATTCTCCATGGTCTTGGATCACGCGTTTGACTCGTAATCGTCAGCTATTTCCCCCCCGTAAGAGAGTTCAGAGCTCATATATGACCGACCTATGGGTAATACTGTGACCTTACACGCACACACACACCCAACTCCCCGCCCACAAGAGTTGGAGTAACGACTCACAGCGCAGCGATACTGAAATTATTTCAGCCCTGGTCGGGATTCGAACCCAGACCGCCGTAGTGGTGGCCGCTATCGCTACCACTGCGCCATATGTGTGTGTGTGTGTGTGTGTGTGTGTGTGTGTGTGTGTGTGTGTGTGTGTGTGTGTGTGTGTGTGTGTATGTGTGTTTATGTATATGTGTGTAAGTGTGTGTGTGAGTGAGTGAGTGAATGAATGTCCAAGTCTTCCCCTTACCTGTGTAATAAACTAGTAGCGTTTGGGACCAAAAAAAGTATATAAAGTGTGGAATAATAATGAAGGGATCACTGTCCGTCAACGTTCAGGGACGACCATACAATTATCATTCTCCCCTACTGCCACACTACAACATACACGATAACCATAATTACCACTTCCACCATCACAGGTGCTGTTTCTATCATCGGCTGCTGCATCATAAGTACAAATCATCTTTACTGACACGCTTAACAAAACTGCCGCTTATTCCAATTTAGACCTTGTCATTCGAACGTTTGACTTATTCTTTCCTATACAAAGAGTACGAAAAAATAGTATATAAGAGAGAGAGAGAGAGAAAGAGCGAGAGTGATAGAGAGAGAGACAGACAGACAGACAGACAGACAGACAGGCAGGCAGGCAGGCAGGCAGGCAGGCAGGCAGGCACAGACAGACAGACAGACAGACAGACAGACAGACAGACAGACAGACAGACAGACAGTGTGTGTGTGTGTGTGTGTGTGAGAGAGAGAGAGAGAGAGAGAGAGAGAGAGAGAGAGAGAGAGAGAGAGAGAGAGAGAGAGAGAGAGAGAGAGAGAGAGAGAGAGAGAGAGAGAGAGAGAGAGAGAGAGGAGGTGGAAGTGTCAATGAAAAAAAAAGTTAAAATTTGTTATCAATCTATCTAGATCATAGAAACTGATGAGAAAACAACAGATGTCGTGGAATAGAATATATAGGAATAGAATGAATTAAGTTCTGGCAGTTAAAAAGAAAAAGAAAACGAAAATACTCGAGATAAAGCTTGATCATTTATTTCCTAATGGGTGAATTTACAAAGGATTACAAAGGTGGAGCATGCCGACAGGAGACCTTTTGGTCCATATCTAGGTCGGATGCGAAAAAAGTTACAATAATGATAAATAATTAAATGAATAAATAAAAACTATAATGTAAATAATAGAATACATAAATGCGAAGGTATAGTTAAATAATAAGCAAACAGGTAAATAGTAAGTAATAATAAGTTGACATATAACTAATGATAAATGAGAATCAAGCAAATATTAATAAATAGACAAATGATAATAAAATCTAGCATATGTGCGAATCTTATTCTGGCTGACGACAGGCTAGAGAAACCTCTAAATGGTAAAATGTTTTAAAAAATATATTGACCCAATTATCTCCACTAACCCTCTATTTCTTGAGAGGATTTCAACAATTACTAAGGTATCACGTTGCTCAGTGTGGCGGCCAAAGTGCTCGCCTATCTGTTGCTGTCGCGGGTTCACTTCTGTGAGATAAATTTCCAGAGGCCTGAGTAGTCTGGATTCACGCCCATGTCCACAATTAATCGGATTTTAGCGCATCATGTTCCTCTGGAGCACTTGTGTAAGTTTCAACGGGTATTGCTCGCAGCCTCTCTTTATTTCAAGAAAGTGTTTCATTCAGTTCATTGTAAGTTGCTCTGGGATTTTCCTCAACTCCGTGGGGTTTCTGTGAGGATTATCTATTTGATGTCTGGCCTCTGGGGTAGAGTGCTGTGAAGTGTGGAGGAGGCGTGTCTAGTCAATACAGGGTTTGCATCCTCATCCCGACACTTTTTAACGCCTGCATGGATTGGATATTTGACAGAATTGTCGATCAATGTCATTGCCGGAAAATCCATTGGCAACACTAAGGTAGTCTTGTCTTTGCCAGTTATTTATTTCTTGCGGAGTTCTTGGTCTTGGCTATATCACCTGAGTTGCTGCATAAGTAGGCGAGACTGCTGGGGGGGTTACCGGATGATACTATTAAGTTTGTTCATGCGTGTGGCGAGGATATTGATGTCTTGGAATGATTTACATACCTTGGTAGTGTATAACAGAGGTGGGCCATGTCAGGAAATCCTTCGAAGTATTATCATAGTGCGAGGTGTTATCGACTCGCTCAGTCAGAGTCTATGGCGATGTCGATACCGAGACTAAGATCTGAATCTATTCGCTTGTGTTCCCTGTCTTATGCGACTGAGACATGGGTACTACCAACACGAGAGACATCTTGACATCTTTGATACTGAGTGCATTCGAAGAATTATGGAGGTGCTGTTGGTATGACTTTGTATCAAATAAGCTCCTGCTCCATGAGGCTCAGTCGAGTCCTGTTACCGACATAATTCGTGAACGTCCGCGTTTCCTTGATGTTGATTCTATTCACAAACTTATTTCCGCAAAAGGCAATCGTAGGGTGAAGAAACAGAGGACGTCCATAGACCTAGTAGATGGAGCAAACTGACCGTTCCTGTCTAGAGTGGTTCAGAATGATTGTATAAAGGTTTGCTATGGAAAACCGTGGGAGATGGCGTCGACGTTTAAGTGAAGCGACGCTGTTCCTGGTGCACGATCCCTTTGATGATAATAGAGAACTCTATTATACTGATTTTGTTGGATCAAGTTTACTGTAACTTCAGATATTTGGAACAGTTTTCACAAATAGGTCTATTGTTAACTGTAGCAGATATATTTGTATTCACTATCTGAACGTAGTAGCTTTTATCCATACTAACCATCGCAAGGGATGATTAAAGGTTATTACCAAGACCAAATGTTACTTAATGCAATTATCTACTGCCTCCATTCTCCCTCCTCTATGGACATCATTCTTCAGCCAACGTGTGCCTCACCCGACCGTCTACCGTGACGTCATCGGAAGACTTTTCGTTAACCTCCCAAAGTGTGACGTCATGTCGCCAGAATCGCTGCTGGTTCTTCTATGTGAGCGACGCAGCAGACTTACAAATGTCGCAAGTGTTTCGTTTCCGATGCCAAGGCATATTCGATTCTGCTGATCCCTGCTGTTATTGATGCAGCTGTTGTTGTTGTTGCTGCTGCTGCTACTGCTGGTGTTGTTGCTATTTCGTTCCTTTTGACAGACTTGTTGCTTCTAGTTGGTGTTAATGACTTCATTTATTGCTGTCGTTGCTGGGATGATTGTGACGGATGAAATTTCTTTTAGCAGCGGCCGGTGAATATTATTTTGTTGCAGATTTTCTTCTGCAGCTGTTGATATTTATGTCTTGGTTTATGTGCTGCTATTACTATTCACGCTGATAATCTCACAGTTGCAATGGTTTTCGTTGCTGCTAATATTTTGTATACTATGCTGTAACTCTCAAAGCCCTTTGTTTTTCTTGTTAAGTTCTATTTGTTTTCATCACTGTCAATACTGGTTTTCTGTCGTCAGGTATTGTTGATATTATTGTAGTTGTTGATGTAGTTTATACTCTTACGTTAGTTATTGTTATTAATTATGTTTTTGTCTAGTCCAGTTTTAGCAGGATTTGC
>NC_134777.1:22691261-22696261 GCF_046742065.1 Oratosquilla oratoria | reverse complement strand
CCTTGGTCACAGTCATCAGTCGTTTGACCTTTACTTCAACGAGTCCCTTGACCTTGGTTATCATCACAATCAAGGTCAAAGAACGCTTAATTTTTTTTTTTACTGTGACCGTACATAGGAACAGGCAGAGGGCAGAGGGACGGGTAGATTAATCCCCTGCCAGACACTTGCGTGTGTCCCTGGTGATCTTGCCGGGGATCCGTCACCACTTGAGCGTGTTGGAAGCAACTCAACACCGTCGTGGGGAAATGGCACTGCCAGTGAGGTGCAATCAGATAGCGGCGGCCATGCGATACTTTTTGCATTAATCTTTTTGATGAGGGACAACGTTTTCTTTTCATATTTCTAACTGAGCGAACAGAGTAATTTTTTCTTATCACACCGTCTAAGACGCTTGCGTAAGAGCGCATACATGGGTAAATCCACATGAGAACATACACATATACACATACACACATGTCCATACATAAACACACATGCGCACATATGAGCAGACATTATAAACACACACACACACACACACACACACACACACACACACACACACACACACACACACACACACACACACACACACACACACACACACACACACACACACACACACGAACATACATACCCGCACGCACACACGAACACACACTATTACACCCGCACATACAGACGTTATGCAAACCGTTTATTAAAGGAAAAGATGAAAAGGACACTGACGTTTGACGTCCAAGCTGTAACGCATCAGTGAACGTAGTCCATTAGAAGCTGAGGTTTGGATACTGACACGAGAGAGTGGGAGTACGGTTGTTGGGGGAGGGAATGGGATGGTGTGGGAGTGTAAGGAAGAGTTAGGGAACGTTACCTAAGCTGGCTCATCCGAACTACGGTGTCAAGAACAACGAAAGATGTTGCAACTATGAGAAGGGTAGAGAAAATAAGGAACGATATCAGTAGGTTAGATTAATGTCAAGTAGAAGAGTATATATGAGAGTAAAAATCAAAAGAGCTGCAGCACAAAAAATATTAAATCACAGTAAATTGAAGCAACATCTATTCATTCATAAATCACTTTTATAATAAACAGAAAAAAAAATCTCTCAATATTGTATTAGTGTCGACATGTCCACTATTTGATAAAATCACGATGTATAAGATATACAAATTGATCCTGATAAAGACGAAGGGATTTGCAATGACAAGAAAGACGCTCCTAACGACCAAAATAGATGAGGCTTTGTATCCATTATTTACATGAATTGATGGTCATTCATGACAACACAATCTTGCTTTTATTAACGATGTTATTAGTACAGCGGCCGTGTCATAATCACACTCTCATCAAGACACAATTTGCATTATTATCACATGTATTGTCAATATTCTCTTTGTCATCCCGACACCGGACGGAAGATGGAGTGTGACGTCATTCTTGCCAGCTGCTCTCGAGATGGACGTCATCATAGTATGTGAAAGTATGACGTCATTTTCGCCACATCCTATCAACCTGTACATCACTCACGCATCACCTCTTCCAGTATGAGTCTCGCAATGGCCCATCTCCCCTGTATTTCCTTCCTTCCATCTTCCTTTGGTACGAAGAGAGGCTTAGGCACCTTAACTTACACTCTCTGGAAAGACGCAGAGTGCGGGGTGATCTAATAGAGGTGTTCAAGTGGATCAAGAGTGATGCAAACAAGGTCATCATATTAAAACAACAGGGCAGAACTCGCAGTAATGGATTTAGATTGGACAAATTTAGATTTAGGAAGGAAATAGGCAAGAATTGGTTTACTAATAGGGTGGTCGACGAATGGAATAGACTTAGTAACCATGTAGTAAGCGCTGAAACTATCAGTTGTTTTAAGAAACGATTAGACAACTTTATGGATGGGGATGACAGGTGGTGATGGATACGGAGCTGCCTATTGTAGGCCTTATGGTCTCTTGCAGTCTCCTTCATTCTTATTTTCCTATGTTTTGTATCTCTTCCTCACCTATCTTCCCTTCCGTAGTTCCCCCATATCCTTCCTCCCAGACACTCCGTTCTTTAAGTCCACCTCTCGATATTTCTCATCACAATGGCATCTATCATCGTCTTTTTACTTTGGTCTTCTGCAGCCTGAAGTAATTGTTCCCCGATGTATCCCAAAGGGATGGTGCGAAGTCGAATTTCAATAAGCCGTCCTCCCACTGGTGGAGTACCCCAAGGGACCTCTCGGTACGTCATCAGCCGTCTTCGGAGAAACAGTGATATCTCTAGAGGAATACTAAGTCGATGGAAAGAAGGCTGGACATCCTGGGCACTTCATAGCTGTCGTCATTACAACCCTTGCGTTTTGGAGGAAAACTTTTTACAATGCATCAGTAGGCCTTAATGTGATACTTAACGGCGGCGAGGCTGGACTTCAAGACAAAAATATATCCGAGGGAACATGCTTAAGCATGGCACTCTTTGCCCTGGATACCAAACACAAGTTACCTACGCAGCAACCGCCACAGCCACCATCACCTCCACCACCGCTACCGCTGTCAACGTCGCTCCCACCCCCTCCGCCACAGCCTCACCGCTGCCGCCCGCCGCCCGCTGCCCGCCGCCCGCCACCCGCCGCCCGCCGCCGCCACCGTGGTCACTTAACGCGGCGTTCGAGGAAGCTGGCACGTTGAACGAGCTGTTGGATGGCGAAGGACCGAGGGAGGAAGAGAAGGAGGAGGAGGAGGACGAGGAGAAGGAGGAGGAGGAGGAGGAGGAGGAGGAGGAGGAGGAGGAGGAGGAGGAGGAGGAGGAGGAGGAGGAGGAGCAGCAGCAGCAGGAGCAAGAGCATTCTTCCGTAGCGACGCTCACTCACGAAGACACCGCAGGACGTCTTTTGACGCATGATTCCTCACAACATCCTGTGTCATATGCGGATACTCGTCGCTTGTCACTGTGGCACCCAGGCGTTCCCCCGGTGACACCTAACCGCGATGCTGCGGCCTGGCAAGGTCCTTGATTATGGACCTGGGTGTGGCAGTGCCCGGCGGCGTGCTACTCCTTATGCTGAATACGGAGCCGAGTCTGGGCATACATCCAGACTAACAATGAAGGGTGTCATTGGACCCGTGTGTTACCATGTGCAGTCTTATTTCGCGGATATAATGTGTGGGCGTGCGTAGGTTAAAACCATATGCGTGGGAAAGCAGACACACACAGACACACACACACACACACACACACACACACACACACACACACACACACACACACACACACACACACACACACACACACACACACACACACACACACACACACACACATATATAAATATATATATATATATATATATACAGTATATATAGATACATGCGCGCGCGCACACATAAAGACGGGCGCGCACACACATGCCTGTATAGAAGCACACACGTGTACACACACACACACACACACACACACACACACACACACACACACACACACACACACACACACACACACACACACACACACACACACACACACACACAGAAAGTATTACAAAGGCGGAGCATGCCGACAGACCTTTTGGTACATAACTAGGTCGGATGCGAAAAAATATATATAATGATAAATAGATAAATAAATAAAATTATAATATAAACAATAATAGAGAAAATGAATAAATGCATAGTTATAGTTAAATAATAAACAAACAGGTAAATAGTAAATAAGAATAAATTGACAGATAATAATAAATGAAAATCAAACAATAATAAACAAATAAACTAATAACAAACAAATAAACAAATAATATAAAATAAATGACATTCATTACAGCATCTTGCTTAGGTGTTTACCTAAACGAATCTTAAAGTTTCGAATTGAACTACATTGCACTGCCTCTGCAGGAAGTTTATTCCATTCATTAACTACACGGTTTGGGAAGTTGTTTCTACCCACTTCCAAATTAAATCTATTTCCTGACAGTTTGAGACCATTATTACACACACACACACACACACACACACACACACACACACACACACACACACACACACACACACACACACACACACACACACACACACACACACACACACCTACGAGCTCTGAGACCCTACGAGCTCTGAGCTCTCTTCCAGGAGGGAAATCACTGTCGATCACGAGTCCAACACGTGATCCAAAGACCAAGTGAATACACACACACACAGAGCAGCAACAAAAATGGCACCTGCACTTGCAGACCTATCATATGGGGAGAGATTGGCTAAACCGGAGTTACCCAGGCTGGAGCAAAGAATAGAGAGAGAATCATGAAAGGCGCAGAGATATTCGATAGAGAGGACTTACTAAGCTGGGACAAGAGAAACACAGGAGGACATGAAAAAAAAAGGTACAGAAGAGAACTGAAGAAAAACAGTTTTCCACATAGAGTAGTGGACACTTGGAACAAACTGGAAAATGAAATAGTATGCACAAAAACCATTCATGAGTTTAAAAGCAAACTAGACACTGCGAGATACAAAGGCGGGACACTACGAGCATAGCTCCCCTTCCCGCAAAATACATCTAGGTAAATAGAACTAGGTAAATACACACACACACACACACACACACACACACACACACACACACACACACACACACACACACACACACACACACACACACACACACACACACACACAAATACACACAAACCGAAAATTGAGTTGAAATCAGTAAAATTGTTTCGTTAGACATTGTAAATTTGATTTGAAATAGTTTTTATTCAGTTAGATTAATCATTCAATTAATACTGACGTGATGGTGATAATACTAGTTTTTTGTAATGATAATGCTGAGTGCTGTCTTTGTTAATGTCTGTTGCAATCAAATTTTTCCTAATTCACTTGTCGTCTACTTCCGGTGTTGCCGACAACAATGACAACAGTGATGATGATGATGCCATTGATGATGACATTGACGATGAAAATGACGATGACGAAGACAATGGCAATGGCGATTCTCTAGAACGATGTTAATTAAGTCATATACAGAAACAGGGTTT
>NC_134777.1:22656261-22678761 GCF_046742065.1 Oratosquilla oratoria | reverse complement strand
TTACTGCCACTTTCACCCCTTGTACATCTCATCACCTTACTTTTATCCACATTTATCTTCAGCTTTCTTCTATCACACACTCTCCCAAACTCTGTCACCAGCTTCCTCAATCCCTCCTCCGATCCTGCCACAAGCGCAGTGTCGTCCGCAAACAACAGCTGGCTCACCTCCCACTTTTCTCCATTTTCTTTAACCATCTCCAATCCCTGACCCACTACCCTTGCATTCACCTCTCGCACCACCCCATCCATGTATAAGTTGAACAGCCAGGGTGACATAACGCATCCCTGACGAAGTCCCACCTTTACCTCAAACCACTCACTCTCTCCATTTCTAATCCTGACACAAGCTCTACTACTCTCATAAAAACTCTTGACAGCTCCCAGAAGCTTTCCTCCTATCCCGTATATCCGCATAACCTCCCACAGTGCCTTTCTGTCTACCCTGTCGTAAGCCTTTTCCAGATCCTTCCCCTTACCTATAGCTTTCTCACATATCTGTTTTACCACAAAAATCTGATCTACACAACCTCTACCTGTCCTAAACCCACACTGTTCCTCACCAATTACTCCCTCTGTTCCTCTCCTAATCCTCTCAATCAAGATCCTCCCATAAGCCTTCCCAACTACACTTAACAAGCTAATCCCTCTGTATATGTGTATATATATGTATATATATATATATATACATATATATATATGTATATATAATATATATGTATATATGTGTTTATATGTATGTATATATATATATATGTATAAATATATATGTATATATATATATATATATATATATATATATATATATATATATATATAATGCATGTATAATATATCTCCACTCACATACATTCCAAGTATGTTTGTAATATATGAAATTCCTTGGAATTTTTTTTTTCTGGAGTTACACAGCTCGGCAGGCTTGCATCTGTTTCTAATCGATATTTATTCAAAGTAACTTGTTTATTAAAGCTTGTTGACGCATCCTATTCATTATCATTGGAACGCTAACCTTCATAGTCTATCGAATATAATAACCTGATCATTATGCAAACATATATTCTTGTTAGTGCCCGAACGAGTGTTCGAATCATAGCTAGGGTCATATAATCCCATTATTGCTTAACTTATATCCCTAAAATTGCTCGCGAACATACTTTTATTAACAACCAAACGCGTATCTTTATATAAATCGAACATATTAACGCGTTGCCGATTAAATTTACGGTCATTAATGTTGAAATCTTGGCTCATAATCACTTGAAAATGCGACAGCTTTACTTTTCAAATCCCTGACTACACAGACGACGTTCCGGCGCTTAAATACAGTCATCAGGGCATGGGCGATTTCTCCCATCAATATCTAGCTTAATAACCTCATAATATGTCGAACAGAGTCTTTTCTTTGAGCAAAGGTCTTCGCCGAGATTTGAAGATTCTATCGCTAGTGGGAGGAACGTCTGTAAAGGATATCGTTGTAAGGAAGGAAGACTTCCTCGCCAAGTTCTTCTTCCGTTCAAGTACAATTTACTTCTTTCTTGAAAGTAAATGGTGGAGATTTCGACGAGAAGAATTAGAAGTGTTCGTTTCTTTATCCAGATGAGTTCGACTCTATTTACTTCCTTAATAGTTGTTCTCTTGTTTTATTTACATGAAAAATGGAGTGCCATGGTACCAAACACTTAAGACACCCCTACGTAGCAGAGTCACGCAACATTCTTTTGAGGTTTGAGGCTGTTCTCCACAAAAGAAACAAATAGAAAAAACAATTCCTCCTTTCTACTGTCCCCCTTCAAGAAGAATCGACAAGTCAAAATTTTCCATAAACTGGGCTGGAAACATTTGATAATAACAGATGAATAAATTGTATATTTTCTTTTCAATCCTGCGGTTATTACGCTGTCCCATAAATAAAGCAGCGCCCCCTGAAACGCATCTCAAATTTTGCGCTATGTTACACTCGATTGATGACGTCAATCCTAGAACGACCTTCGGGGCGCGTTGTTAACATTTTTTGTTGAGGCTTCGTAATCAAATTCGAATAAATGAACTATCACTTTTTCAATAAGTGGTATTGTGCGGTTCGGGTAATTAATACATATGAACAAAAAAATGAAAGTTGCCGAGTTTTACCGTCAATCTATCGGTTCCTCTTTAATTCTGTCCTGCACAACCTCTGTGACTTCTATGGTGCTATATTGTCCTAAAGAATAAAAATTATGTTCGTCACCGACGTAACACTTCTTTGTCTTGTCCCTCAAATTTATATAGGGTCTCATACTCCACCATAGAAACTCTCATTTCGAGTCGACAAACCTCTTCTGGTCTTTTACTGGAGGGATGAGGAGTGATGAGCGTTCTGCGCTACGCAATCGGAACGGTGGCCAAAGACAAACGAAGACCAGTAGCCGGATGGCAGTAATTCTAACTTCTCTTTCTTTCTTCATTATTATCCATCACGTCCAACAGCCAGTCTTCTCTTTCTTCTTCTTTTTCTTCTTCTATTTCTTCTTCTATTTCTTCTATTTCTTCTTCTTCTTGTTCTTCTTTTTCTTCTATTTTTTCTACTTCTTCTTCTTCTTCCTCTTCTATTTCTTCTTCTTCTTCTTCTATTTCTTCTTTTTCTTCTTTTTCTTCTTCTTTTTCTTCTACTTTTTCTTCTATTTTTTCTTCCATTTCTTCTTCTTCTTGGTTTTCTACAACCACCATTACCTTGCTTTTGCTTTATTTATCCTTTTGCCTCTATTTCCTCATTGTGTCTGTCTCCTTTCTCCTCCTCTTCCTCTTCATGTTATACCGTCTCTTCCCTCCTCTTCATACTACTCCTCCTCTTTCTCTTTCTCTTCATCTTCTTTGTCTTCCCCACCCTTCCTCCTACTCCTCCTCCTCCTCATCTTTCTCTTCCTCCTCCTCCTCCTCCTCCTCCTCCTCCAGCTCCTCCTCATCTTCCTTCTCCTTCTCCTCCTCCTCCTCTTCCTCTCCACGTTGTTCCGTTCTCTTCCTCCTCTTCTCACCCTCCCTCCTACTCCTCGTTTTTCTCTTCCTCTTCCTCCTCCTCCCCCCCCAGCTCCTCCTCCTTTTCCTTCTCCTCCTCTTCCTCTCCACGTTCTTCCGTTCTCTTCCTCCTCTTCCTCCTCCTCCCCAGCTCCTCATCTTCCTTCTCCTTCTCCTCCTCCTTCTTCTGTTCCTGTTCTTCCTCCTTCTTCTCTTGCAGCTGTTTTGCCTCTTCCCGAACACGTCTTCATCACTTCCTGCCTACAGTCTTTCTTCGTCAAGATTTTTATCATTTATATGCCATTACGTCAGACTCTTTTTGTTTTCCTCTTGTGCATTTAATCTCCTTCAGTTCGTCCTTCGACCCCAACTCCAATTAAACGGTGGAACTCTTTCTCCTCTTCCAAGGGCACATATAATTTATCTATTTATTTAATCATATATTTGTTTATTTATTTATCCATTTATCTAAATATTTATTTTGTTCATTTATTTATTTCTTATTAATTAATTTATTTATTTTATTCATTTATTTATTTATTATTAATTTATTAATTTATATATCTTTTTATTTATTTATTTATTAATTGATTTATTTGTTTGGTTATTTATTTAATTATTTATTCATTTATTTATTCATTTGCTTACTTGCTTGTCTTTCTATCTATTGGTTTATTTATTAATTCATTTATCTATTCACTCAATGATTTATTTCATATCTATTTCATCTTTACTTATCATATTTATTTATTTGGTTCCTTGGGGTTCGTTTTCACCTCATAAATCCAGGAATTCCAGCTCTGTTTTCAAGTACTTCCGATAACAGACGTGTCCCCTGGCTATCCGAGCTAAAAGGATAAAGCCTTCGTCTTTGGCTGGAGCTGAGCGTCTCCTGTCGTAGGCTCCTCGCCCCTTAAATTGAGAACTATCTTATATATGGTTACGTCCATACTGTATTATCTGTTGTTCGTAACTTGTAATTCGTAATCAGCAATTCGTAAATTGTCTGTTTATTTATTTTTATAAATAAGGAATAAGGAAACACATAAGCATAGACAAATAGATAAATATAGGAATAGATAAATAAATGAACAAATGAATGATTAGAAAATAAATAAATAGGTAAATGAATATATCATTAAATAAATAAAACAAAAGAATATGTAAAAACTGTAATGTGTTAATACATATGTAATTGATTATGATCAATTGAATGAATGAATGAATGATGAATAGATATACAAGTAACGTCTAAGAAAATGATAAATGATTAAACGGAAAAGTAAAATGATGACCACGCGAATAAGAAGAAAAAAAAAAAAAAATTGATACTCATGGTTCCGTGCTGTTATACGAACCTTTTCCATTCTTCATTCTATCTTTAACCAACAACTGACTCCATGCGCACACGCAATCCCCCATACGCACATGCACACACACACACACACACACACACACACACACACACACACACACACACACACACACACACACACACACACACACACACACACACACACACACACACACACACAGTGGCAGAGTTCCTGGCTGCCACTACGGCGGTCCGGGTTCGAATCCCGCCCAGGGCTGAAATGATTTCAGTATCGCTACGTTGCGGGTCGTTACTCCAACTCTCGTAGGTGGGGAGTACGGGGGTATGTGCGTGTAAGGTCACAGCAGTATCCATAGATCGGTCATATATGAGCTCTGAGCTCTTTTCGGGGAGGGTAATATCTGTCGATCACGAGTCCAACACGTGATCCAAAACCATGATGAATCACACACACACACACACACACACACACACACACACACACACACACACACACACACACACACACACACACACACACACACACACACACACACACATTTAAGAATAAGACGGGTGATGCATCAATGGAATAGACAAATTTATACAATGCAGTTGACAGTAATGTCTAAAGCACTAATATGATGCATTGCTGTCTCGTACTAATAAATACAATATACTTTCGTAAACATGATACATACCCAGTAATCCAGACCGTATAAGGACACATGCCATCTCGACACTTGACAGCAGGTATTAATCACCTAAAAACATTGGGATTATATTAATCCGAACGAGAATGACGTAGGTTTGTAGCAAAATAAAGAAATATATAAATGAGTGGATAAAAAAAATTTAAATTTGATGAAAAAATTTAAAAAAGATGAGATGAAAAAAGAGTAACAGGAAATTGAATAAAACAGAATTATGTATAATAAAATAAGATAAGATAATAAATGAGATAAAAAGATAAATGAACGAACCCGGAAGGACGAGCTGACGATAGACATCACACACAACCATCGCAGACAAATAACACAAGGACTTGAGGCCACAATAAGAAGTACAGATCAACCGTAACTGTTAGAGTAACATTCAGCATTCTATCAATTTTTGATAGTAATAACCAGTTATATTACACTGAAGAGGCAGAGTCATACAGGTAGTTCAGGTGTTAGCAAAATGGAGGTATAAAAAAAAGTTCAACGTGACAATTTCTTTTTTCCCCACGTGAAAACTAGCTTCCAATCATAAAAAAAATGTTAAGTGATTTGGTCTGTAGGGATGTCATTAAAGTTCCTAAAATGTCGCACTGCACGAGGAAGTTTCTTCCTAACAGTGGATGATCTGACTAACGATTCTTCATCTACACCAAGGGTGGGGAACCCTTTAACTGCATAAAACCATTTGAATGTTTACAACACGATTCGTAGCCCGTACAAAATTATTAACATGAAAGACGTTGTACCTTTTGTTTGTTTGTTTGTCAAACATCCAATTTACCCCTAGCGTAATGTTTACGCGTTATTATAATGATACAGGTATCATCATAGGAGTTTAAAGTGCTAAGCTCCTAGGAATTAGGTTTATTCAATTTTTAGTAAAACCCGCACTTGGCATCAATCAATCAATCAATCAATCAAATCAGCCATCCTGAGTCCACTGCTGAACAAAGACCTCCTTCATAGCATTTCATGATTCACATGACCACGCCAACCTCTGCCAAGTCACTCCTGCAAACTTCTCAATCTCGTCTCTCCACCTCCTGTCTGGTCTCCCTCTTCCACGCTTCCCATCTCGTGGCGTCCATTCAGTAACACACATGCTCCATCGCTCATCAGTCGTTCGGACTAACCTGCCCAATTCTACTTCCTCTCTTTCACCGCCTCCACAATATATTTCACTCTAGTCTGCTCTCTCACCCAATTTGCTCTCTTTCGGTCTCTCAGCGTTATTCCCATCATTTATCTCTCCATTCTCCGCTGTGCAGTCCTTCGCTTTGTTTCCATCGCCTTCGTCAGTTTCCAAGTCTCACACCCGTAGATTATTGCTGGCAGAATGCACTGATTGTAAACTTGGCATAGTGGACCTGATACGAGCCGCAAGCCGAACGTTTTCAGCCCGTGATTTAAACGAAGACGGCAGAAGCCCTCACGTACCCGAAGAGCGGCACGGACCAAGAGCTCTAATAAACCGAAAGAGCAAACCGGTGTTGAAGAAACAACCGCAACAGCAACAAGGGACCGCAACCAACCACAGCGCAAACAAGCGACAGCCCAAACGTGTCGTACAGTCACGATGTTCTGTCGCTCGTTTCGAAAAGTTTCGTCCAACAACGGCATTTGCTGAAGTAAAAGAATGAAACGTGTTGGAAGTAGGGGTAACACTTAGTTACGTGATTGTGCAAACAGCTACAAGTGATGCACATCATGTGCGCACGTAAACACTCGCGCGCGGCGCGCTCACGCACACACACACACACACACACACACACACACACACACACACACACACACACACACACACACACACACACACACACACACACACACACACACACACACACACACACACACACACACACACACACACACACACACACACACACACACACACACACACACACACACACACACACACACACTGTACAGGAGTAGTTTGCGGGAAAAATAAATAGAACGAGAAATGGAGAAAATATACGAAGATAAGAGATAAAGAGAAGAAAAAAAGGGGATAAAGTAGAAGTGGCAGCGGTATAAGAAGAAGAAGAAGAAGAAGAAGAATGGAACTTCATTTGTCACCGTGAGTAGCACAACCCCATTGCACCATCAGCAAAGTAAACACCATACCAATCATTGCCCTAAAGCACGCGAGAGCAGCAACAGCGTCCCATAGGTAAAGGACTTGAAGGAATCCACTGCCCTAGACGCTAATAGCTCAGATAGCCCATCTACAAAAGTAATACTTTTAACCCCTCCATTACCTTCTGAACCTAATGCAGTATTTCTGTCACCTGTGACACTAATACACTGAGCATGCCCCATGCTGGGAATAATGCAAGTTGTGCAGTAGGTCTTCTATACATGTAGTTCTTATACAATAAACTTGTCGTCCACGACAGTGATGTAGGAAACGTATCCTTACCTAGATACAAGTGAGAGACTTACGTCAAGAGACGTATAGTCGTGGAGCTGTCACCTTTGCCCTTTATTCTTGGACAGCCGAGCCAATACCCATTTACCAGAAGTCATCGGATATTGATCCAGGTTTTTTTATTTTTTATTATGGCGAGACGAAATGAATGTTCGATATGCTAAAGCGACACATCTCGACTACATAAAGTATCGTAAAACCAGCATTTGAGACGAGTTTATTTGTATAATAACTTGCGGACAATATAATAGGACATAAATAATATATACTAAATAAATAGATACAATGACTCAAACATTTACGACAAGATATCAAATAACCTATCATCTGTTGAGAAAGAGAGAGAGAGAAAGAGAGAAAGAGAGAGAGGGTGGTGGGAGGAAGAAAGAGAGAATGGGGAGAGTGAGGGAGGGATAGAGCGTGGGAAGGAGGAAGGGAGGGAAGGAAGTGGGGAGAGATATTTGGAAATACCAATCTTCCAGCCTTCAAAAAAGGGAATTGGAAAAAAAAAAAAAAATTATATTAATATATATATATATATATATATATATATATATATATATAAAACTCATCTTAAGAAATCAGTCGACATTGTATATATACGTCACTGTCACAAGCGACTTAAATAATTACAAAAAAAAAGAAAAAAAAAAGGAACGAGAGCAGGCTGTCTGATAGCGTCTGAACAAACCCGTAGACAAACAACAAACAACCAAACAAAGACCCAGCTTGCTTTTGCAACCGTACCTCGTTTTGCAGGAGCGTTGAACTCTCAGTATTCAAGGTTACTTGTTTTGTGATTGTTTCTGCGCGGAGTCTGTTTGTTTGCGAACACCGTGTTTTTGTTTTGTTTTGTTTTGTTTTCGTTTTTTTCTTCTTCTACCTCCGAGCACCTCTTGTTGTCTTTCCGAGCTCTGCTCTTTGCCTCCAAGAGTTTTATACTACTATTTACTATTTTTTTTTCGAATGGTATACGCTGGAAACAAAGGGCCATTATATGTCATTTTCTGATTCTTATTCTTTTTTTATTTTTCTAACATTTACATAGACATACACCGTACATTCCTTTTCCTCTTTCTGTGCATATTTTTTCTTCTAACCATTTAATCCTTGTTTACTTTTGTACGTTTTTGTTTTCAAATCTTCTTGAATCTTTACATTTACTCGTTATTGCATTCTTTCCCTGGCATATCTTCAAATCATTTTCCTTTGTGTTGCCTTCCCGTCATATACATGCTTACTTTCTTGTTTTTATGCAAACTTTATCTATTCTTTCAAGTTTACTTTTCTTTCCAAAAGAATGATTTTTTCTCTCCTTGTGTACGTGTCTCCATATTATGTGTTTATGCTCTGTTGTACTACGCTTGCGCCAGTTAGACATCTTTTACCCCCTTCTTGGGGTATCTCTTTCTCTTTCTCCTTTCTTAGTTGCATTTTCATTCATATATGGAATTTCATCCTCCTATTTCTTAATTTCTCCTGTTCGTGTCTATATTTCTTTCTGTCGTGGAGCAATTTCTCTCCTGTGCCTCTTATTCAACTTATTTTTCCCTCCCTCCCGGGTTGATTTCTCTTTTCCTTTACTTGGATTTCTTTTTCCTCCCAATAGTTTATTAATTTCTTCTTTGGTCTTTGTCTTTCCGCCTCTCGACCTTTCTTCCTTTTTGGTGTGAGTTTAGCCTCCTGGATAGAGTGATACATTTTTAAGAATGTTGTGGTAAGTGTCAGGGAATTTTGTTCAGCTGAGGAGCGGTCCCTTATCTGAATCGTTTCTGGATCGACCGGGACCCACCCTTCAAACCAGTAAAAAAAAAGAAAAAAAGAGAGAGAGAGAGAGAGAGAGAGAGAGAGAGAGAGAGAGAGAGAGAGAAAATAGTATAATACAAATGAACTAATATGAAAAAAAAATGAAATAAAATAAAGTAAAACATAAAAAAGAAAAGAAATCAAGTTAGGGACAGAGCAAAGCCTTTAAAAGGAATCATATAACTCTAGGCAGAATGAAATCAACTGGCGGCAATATCTGCAAAGGCAAAAGGAATAAAGTTTGATTTTATCTTTGTCATCAAACAATTTTCCTCGTTACGGTTATCTCTGCCTTTTCTTCTTGAATTCAGTTTTTCTATTTGTCTTTTTTTTCATCCACACCGAGTGCCTGTTTTTACTTTTTTTTTTTTAATATATTTTTGTATTTCTATATTGTTCATTTCTATCACGGAAAAAATCTTTTCTTTATGTGGAATTATTATCTTCTCACTTGAACGTCTCCATTTTTGTGACCATTTCTCTTTCACTCTTTTCTCTCTCTCTCTCTCTCTCTCTCTCTCTCTCTCTCTCTCTCTCTCTCTCTCTCTCTCTCTCTCTCTCTCTCTCTCTCTTTCTCCCCCTCCCTCTCTCTCGTGTCTCTCTGTCTCTCTGTTTTCGTCTCATGTTTCGTGTTTGTCCACGTTTTTGAGTTGCACATATTTCCTGCTCACATTTTGCACTTACGTGGTTGTGTTGGCTCGTTCCTTTTGTCTGTCTGCTTGTCGTGTTTGCTTCTGCTAATTACGAGCATATTTCTGGTTTTGGTTCTTTTTGGTCCTATAAAGTCTGTTTATTGCTTCCTGGTTTGCACTTATTATACCCGTCAGATGTCTGTTCCCATCAATTATATGTATCTACTACTGTCATAATTTCATTTGTTTCTAATAGTTTGATTATTTCTAGCCTTGAGTCCAGCAAGTGTGTTTCAATTTATGTTTGCTTGAACTAGTTGTGTAGCTAATCTAAAGTATTTGTTTCTGTCCGTCAGCTATTTTTCTGTTGTCTCTGTTTTCATTGTTTGTATTCTATGTTTCTTCACTTGTGTGTTTATTTTATTTTATTGTCGAGCGTTTGCTCGTACGATGGATCTGTAATTGATACTTTTTTTCTGCATTTCGTTTTGTTCTGTTTTGTTCCGTTCTGTTCTGTTTTGTTCAGCTGCCATTTAAGCGTTGTTATGCTGCTTGGGTTTCGCGTGTAATGCCTCTTTTTTTACACGATTGTGTTTCTTTCCAATGCTTGTTTTCTCACATTTCCAACTCTACCATTTCTTATATACGTTTTTCATGCAAATTATATATATATATATATATATATATTATATATATATATATATATATATATATTTGTTTTTTTTTGTTTTTTTTTGCTTAGGAATAAGGAATCAAGACTCGATCAGGAAACTAATTATAGACATAACTTCATTTACTTTATTTATTTACCTATTTATTTATTTATTTATTTTATCTATTTGTTTATGTATTTTTATATGTTTACTTACGTATGTATTTATTTAGTAATTATTTGATTGATTAATTAATTTATTTATCTGTTCATTTATGTATTTATTTATTCATACATTTATTCATTCATTTATGTATTTATGTATTTAATCATTTTAAGGGAACTATCAATCAAAAGTTACAAATGAAATTAGGAAAGAAAAACACAATTAAGGACAACTAATAGCAGCTCCAAAAAAGGGATGTGCCTTTCATAAGTTTTTCACCAACTTCACTCAGATCAAGAGGAAGAAAGAAGCCAAGACAGACAAGATGAATCAGACACAAATGGATAGAATTAATTAATCTAATTAAGTCAAGAGATGGACAGTAGATGGAGTTTTGAGGGTGTAAATCTTTCTTAATGGATACAACACTCGAACTAAGTTATTTCTGTGTAGAAGCCAGGACTCAAACTGCAAAGTTTACTTTGAAAAGAATCTTTACGCCTCTTGATACGATAACAAAGTTATCTTATTCTGACTAGCGTCAGATAATTTTACTCATCTCAAGAAACGCCATCAAACTGAAGAGGTCATGGCTATCTCGATTAACCTTTTGATTACCAGAGGTTTCCTTCAGGTGAATAAAATCGCCTGGTGGCAGCCAGAAGAAAAATGGTGAGCATATTTTGGTAGTCAGGGAGTTAACCCTTTTGCTCTGGTCAACACTTTACATTGTTCACTCTGGCTAACACAAGAGAACTTTTGTTCAGAATGCCATAAAAAAGATTATATATATATATATATATGATATCCTCTCTCTCTCTCTCTCTCTCTCTCTCTCTCTCTCTCTCTCTCTCTATATATATATATATATATATATATATATATATATGTATACATATATGTATATATGTATAAATATATACATGCATATATGTGTATATGTGTACATGTATATATGTATATGTGTGCATATATATGTACATATATGTATATATATGTATATATATTATATATATATTATATATATACATATATATATATATATATTTTATTAGATGTACATATATATTTGGTTGGTGTATTCCTGAAATACCTAATATGGATAGAATATTATTGACTTACATTTAGACTGTAGTGAGTCACATTCTATATATATATATATATATATATATATATATATATATATATATATAAATATATATATATATATATTTATAATTGTGTGTGTGTGTGTGTGTGTGTGTGTGTGTGTGTGTGTGTGTGTGTGTGTGTGTGTGTGTGTGTGTGTGTGTGTGTGTGTGTGTGTGTGTGTGCGTGTGTGTGTGTGTGTGTGAGAGTAACCACCAGTCTCATCCTCACCTGTAGTTCATCTGACCAATAAGAATAGCGTTTCGAAGATGCAAGATGCACTTTTTTATATAAGGTGGTTCGTATGTTATTTTTCTTACACGTGCGAACTTGCTTTGTGGATTGAACTGAAGCTATTTATTGTAATGGTGATGCCACATACGGTGATATTCTTAAAAAAATTATTTCCTTATATAAACCTTTGGACGGTAAACATTTTTTTCCATATATAAATCTTTCCTTTCCAAGGATTTATATAAGATATATACGAAGAAAGATTTTTTTTTTAAGAATACCACCGATAACTTTTCGGAAGTGTAGAAAATATTATTTTGTTGTGCTTTTCTTATTAATTTTGTGTCGCCATGTTTTTTTTCAATTCACTTAAATTTGTTTACAAAATTAATCCGTGTAATCTGTTCCTTGGATAGATATGTTTCTGTATTTGGTTTTCTAATCCTACATATGCTCTTGACTACATACATGAATCTTCATCCACATACAGGAAATGCATTGTTTTAGCTGTGGTTGATAACGCTCTAACCCTACATATACTCTTGACTACATACATAAATCTTCATCCACATACAGGAAATGCATTGGTTTAGTTGTGGTTGATAACGCTCTAATCCTACATATACTGTACTCTTGACTACATACATAAATCTTCATCCACATACAGGAAATGCATTGGTTTAATTGTGGTTGATAACACTAATCCTACATATACTCTTGACTACATACATAAATCTTCATCCACATACAGGAAATGTATTGGTTTAGCTGTGGTTGATAACACTCTAATCCTACATATACTCTTGACTACATACATGAATCTTCATCCACATACAGGAAATGCATTGGTTTAGCTGTGGTTGATAACGCTCTAATCCTACATATACTCTTGACTACATACATGAATCTTCATCCACATACAGGAAATACATTGGTTTAGTTGTGGTTGATAACGTTCTAATCCCACATATACTCTTGACTACATACATGAATCTTCATCCACATACAGGAAATGCATTGTTGGTTGATAACGCTCTTTGTGTGTGGCTCTTTCTTTTCCTGTTTCTTTTCCGCATGAATCCCACTTGTCAGAACTCTTTGCTTCCCCCTCGTCTTCCTCAGCTTGCAGAGCTCGCCGGGTTTCTTTGTTGTTTGTATGTCTTTTCTTGTGTATTCCCTTTTGCCTGCCGGGAATTCCATGCCTCCTTAGGCTCCTTTCACGAGTGATTCGCCTTCTCTGCCCATTGCCTTCGGTAATTGGCGATATCGTTTGTGTCCGTTTTTTTTTTTTTTTTTTTTGTTTTTTTTGGGGGGGGGAGCAGTTTCAGATTCTCGACTTCTGCAATTATCTTCACTTTTCCACACCCACCATTTTGTTTGTGGCTTCATTTACGTCTGCTGCAGTTGGTCATGTAACTGATGGTTCTCGACATATGCCTTCTTCAGCGAGCCATGAGTTTCTTCACTCCTTGAGGGCAAATACTTTAGATACTTGAGTTCTCTTAACATTCTTCGCCCCAGGCATGTCTTTGAGGAATTTCGATATAACTGTTGATATTACGAGCTTTGATATGACTGCATGTTTACATTGATTATTTGCTTTTATACGCCCGTTCCAGCCTGTTTCCTTGGTTCGAGCAGGATGAGAGCTTCCATAAAACTTTATGGTTGCAACTGCTCATTTGATAAGGCGATGACGTCATGTCGTCTGTGTACCTGAGCTGAATAGGAGACTACGGTCCATCGTATTGTTCTGTGTATCACAGTCTGAGTATCCTCTCGGCACTGACATAAACTTTAAGTTCATCTGTTCTGTTTTGTTCTTCTTAATCGAGCCTTAACTTAAGTCAACATTAGTTTGCATACGATGTATAACCTTCGAGCCTGTCTTCTGAGCCTTTATCTCGGCTATATAAATTTTAGATGACATTTGCGTAGGTAATGGAGTCATATGCACAATCATTGTGCCATGGTAGGCATATTCGCTATAATTCTGTCTCATGATATCTTGTCTTAATCCATTCAATACATACACACATACATACATACATACATACATACATACATACATACATACATACATACATACATGGATACCCCTCATAAGGTGGGTGGCCTAGCCAAAGCAGACATCGCTCCCACAATCATTCAATATCCACCAAAACCCGTGTATCACCCCTCAAATCATCATAATAATATATAATTATATGAATAAAGGAATGAAAAAATAAGTAGATAAATAAATGAATAAACAAATTAATAGATAAGTAAATACATAAATAAGTAGATAAATGAATAAATAGATATATAAATAAATGAATAAAAAGATAAGTAGATATGTTAACTTTTCTGCCACGCTTTTTGACTTAGGGGCTGGCAGTTGATCTCATTCGACTGACGAAATCACTCTTCAAAACTAAATCTTCGTGGAAGGGTTCACTGTAATGTGTTTAAAAGAAGTGATCTATTTAATGCACCAACGCTTAACCTCTTTGTGAAGGTGACGCACTTTATATATCTTATTCTGCTTAGGAAATGTCATCGTTAAGAAGAGATCAAAGATGAAAGGTTAGTTGATGAATAAATATAATTTAGAATTAAAAGGGACTGGGTATATAATCAAGTGATAGGGGCAAACCAACTCCAGTTATCAGGTCATGCTGTGGAGGCGCTGTGTCTCGCTGCATTGTCTTTGTCCTGAGCACTGTGGTGGGAGACAGGGATGACCTTTTATTCACGAAGTGCTAAGATGGGAGGGGCGTGAATGTGTTTGGGATAGGTGTGGAATAGGTGTCAAGTGGATGTATGTTCTGACTCGGCTATCGTACTTATAAAGAGAGAGAGGCACTTTCGTTTGTATGTTAATGGACTATGCTAAGGAACACATTTTGTTGAGATTGTCGATCCAATCCAGTAAAATATTAGTTATTTACAATAAGAGATCATATGATAATGTTTATTGTTTCTTTTGTCGCAAGTATATCCCTCGGGTTAATAAAAATCTTGTGCTAACCAGAATAAAATCTATAAGTAGGCCACTGACTTCAAGGAGCCCAGACAAGAAGATTATCTTTCTTATGTGTTTTAGTTTTTGGTTGAGACAGAATGACTCTATATGTTGGGTACTATCCCTTTTTATGATCTTTTTTCCGTTTTCTTCCAATATTCTCTCAGTTGAGCCCTGAAGATGCAAGAGACCTTGAAGTGAAGTCTTACAGACCCTTCCAGTACCGCAGCTGGTGAGGTCTGCAGGGTTGCAGCTGGCGGGGCTCATAGCCCAGCAGCTGGCTGTATCTTTTGTATCGCAAACGAGCAGCTGCCGCAGCTGCAGGCCCCAAAGTGCCGTCGTTGCTCGTTCGCTGCTTGGGGGCTCTTCCAAAGACGGAGGGGTGCGGTGAGGTGGGGAGGGTGGGCAAACTCGTCCGCATACCGCAAGACATAGCTTCAATGCCGATGGCAAGCGGGCAGGACGACGACCAGGCAATCACTTTGTCTGCATCACGCGCTCGAGCGTAACCTCCTGCGCTCCTCCGTGTGGTGCTGGAAACCCCCTATTGCCCTTTCCTTGTTTTACTTCGTTAGAATGTCCAGTCCCTCTTTGTGACGTGAAATCGAGTCATGACCAATGTTCATTTTGTATCAAAACAAAGTAGATTTTATCAGCCACGAGGGAAAATAAGGGACTCATGGATAAAATGAAAATAAACCTCAAAAAAAAAAAAAAAAGGTGAATATGAGAACAAAAACACTGACGATCCAGGTGAGGGCCTCCTCCAGGTATCATCTTGATGAACACCACTTAAGATCTTACAAGAAATAAGTCCTACTTATCTAATTTAGTAATGTTGAAGAGACCCTCCCCACCCCCACACACAGACATACACACAGACATTTCCACTCCTCGCAACGCAGTGGTCAAAGGCGAAGGGAAACATTGCGCTTCGAGGCCTGAAGGACTTGGATGAGATGGATATGGAGATAGGAGAGAGGCTGAAGAAAACTTATGTAAAAAAAAAAAAAAAAAAAAAAAAAAACGAATAAAGAGAATTAGGTTTGGGCCTGCACCACCATTTTAGGGAGAGGATTGCAGTGTTGGCTGCAGGCTTGTGGTACCTGCAGGACTGTAATTAGAGGTTCTTTACTTAAAGTGGGTCTGCTGGGCCTCGCTTACCGTAGGGTAATGTAGCTGTTATGATGTTCTGAACCCAGGGTGCGATACTAAACCAAAGTCCATGGTATTTCCGATGCATTAAGGGAAAAGATTAGAAGGAAACCCTCTGGAAAGAAAACACTTTGGAAGGACCTTACATCGTAAAAAAGATACCCATAGAATTAAACTATAGATGCATAGGTGTAAAACATGTATACTGAGGGACATTGTTATTTGCTATGCAACACCTGAATACATGGAGGATATATATCGTGTGGCGATGCACAATAGAAGCAATACTGTGTTGCTATAGAATGAGTTCTTGAACTCACTCTTAACTACGACGATGTTATTAAAAAGAGGCATAGCGATATTTGCGCTACAACGCTATCTGCACCTCTGTAGTAATGGAATTTCGCGATTTACGGGTAACTGTTCCGTGCAATATGGAATTCTCCACATAGACCACAGACGGGTTCATTTCTGAGTTACATTATTTACGTCTATTCAGAGAGAAGCAATAGAAATCGCATCGTACATGCCTGTGTATGCAGATTCTTATTCGATGTCGTCATGTCGTGATATGCACTTTATATAAAATGTTTATATAAAGTCCTAGGGGCATAGTTGGCAGCCTTTGATGGCACTGGAAAATGTCTCTCATCTAAGCGAAATAACTATGGGGTAGCCGTGCTGTAAATAGGCACATACACGCACACACACACACACACACACACACACACACACACACACACACACACACACACACACACACACACACACACACACACACACACACACACACACACGACTCGGTGGCGCGGTTTGTAGAGTCTCCGACTGTCACTACGGTGGTCCGGGTTCGAATCCTGCCCAGAGTTGAAATAAATTCAGTATCGCTGCGCTTCGAGTCGTTACTCTAACTCTCGTTGGCGGGGAGTTGGGTGTGTGTGTGCGTGTAAGGTCATAGCATTACCCATAGATCGGTCATACGAGCTCTGAAAGACCTAGGTGAATACACACGCACACACACACACACACACACACACACACACACACACACACACACACACACACACACACACACACATATATATATATATATATATATATATATATATATATATATATATATATATATATATATATACATGCATATCATTCGGGGACTAGTTACATAGTAGGATGAGAAATAAATATGAGAACCATGATAAAAAAAGAGAAGCAAAACAAAAGATAAAGGGCACAAAAAAGAGAGTAGATGTAAAATGGCGAGGAGTATGACAAAGTTTTGAAACCAATAAAATTATATTTGGAAGGAAATCAAAAGAGGAAGGGGAGGTGAGTCAAGTAGAGAAGAAAAAGTTAAAGGTGCGGATGGACAGATCTTGACGGAAGAGGTGGCGGTAAGAGGAAGATACACAGAGTATTTTCGAGAGCTTTTGAATGTGGAGGAAGAAAGGGAGGGATTGGTGATAGCAGTGGGAGGCGCTAAGAAAACGACGGTGATGAGAGAGGAAAATGGAAGAGAAATAAGAAAAGATTAGGTACAAGTAGTTCTGAAAATGATGGAAACAGGTAAGGCTCCTGTATTAGATATAGGTCATGCGGAGTGTCTGAAGAAGGGAGGTACAGTTATAGTGGATTGGCTAGTGAGGTTGTTTAATGTGTGTCTAAGGGAGGGTAGAGTGCCAGAGGACTGGAGGAGTGCCTGTGTAGTTCCACTTTGCAAAGAAAAAGGGGATAAATGTGAGTGTAGTAGTTTCAGCGGGATCAGTTTATTGTGTGTAGTTGAGAAGCGTTACGGGAAGATTTTGATTGAGAGGATTAGGAGAGGAACAGAGGGAGTAATTGGTGAGGAATAATGTGGGTTTAGGAATGGTAGGGGTTGCATGGATCATATTTTTGCAGTAGGGCATATGTGAAAAAGTTATAGGAAAAGGTAAGGATGTTTTTTGGGCCTTTATGGATTTGGAAAAGGCTTATGACAGGGTACACAGGAAGGCACTGTAGGAGGTTTTGCAGATATATGGGATTGGGGGAGAGAGCTGTTAGGGCGTCGTCACTTGCGGCGAAGGTCGAGGGGGTGGCGGTTCGAATCCTGCCACCGGCGAAGTTGAACCAAGGGCATGGTTCATTAAATTCCACGCTACAAAGTCCTCTGTGAGGGGCACCGTCCTAGCCTTCCGATAGGGGGGAGTTTGTGACGTTAAACCATATCTATCTCATCTATCTATCTAGTAGAGTTTGTGTTAGAATAGGAAAGGGAGAGAGGTAAAGGTGGGACAGCGTCAGGGTTGTGTCATGTCACCATGGCTGTTCAATGTGTACATGGACGGGGTGGTGTGGGAGGTAAAGGCGAGGACAGTGGGCAGGGAACTGGAGATTGTTAAAGAAAATAGAGAAAAGTGGGAGGTAAGCCAGTTGTTGCTTGCTGATGACACTGCGCTTGTAGCAGGGTCAGAGGAGGGATTAAAGGAGTTAGTGCCGGAGTTCGGGAAGGTATGCGATGGAAGGAAGTTGAAGGTAAATGTAGGTAAAAGCAAGGTGATGAGAGATACAAGGGTAGAAGGTGGCAGTGAGTTGGAAGTAAATCTAAAGGGAGAAAGGCTGGAGGAAGTGAATAGCTTTAGGTATTTTGGGTCGCATGTGGCAGGAAAGGGAGGAATGGAGGTGGAGGTAAATTGTAGATTGAGAGAAGCAAGTAAATGCCTCGGGAGGATTAAAAAATGTTATGATAAACAGGGAATGGATGTAAAGAGGAGATTGTATGAAAGGGTGATTTCGCCGATGGTATTGCATGGGGCAGAGATTTGGAGTTTAAGAGAGGTAAAGAGGAAAAATTTCAGTGTGTTTGAGATGAAATGTCTGAGAAGTATGGTAGGGGTTACAAGGTTGGATAGAGTGAGAAGAGAGGAGGTGGGGAGAAGAGCGGGAGTGGAAAAAGAAGATGGCAGATAGGGGTGATGAAAGATTATTGGGATAGTTTGGACCATATGGAAAAAAGAAGTGATGGAAGATTGGTAAAAGAGGTGTGAGAGGCAGAGGTGGAGGGAGTGAACTTGAGAAGACGACAGAGGATGAGATGAATGGATGGGGTGAAGGGGGCGTTGAGAAAGATATGAAATGTCTGTTGAGGAAGGAAAGGAGCAGGCAGGAGATAGGGATGAATGGAAAGTGGGGTCACCGATAAAGGGACGCGCCCTTGCTGTGGATGTACTGTGTCTTGCTGCATTGCGTTTGGACCAGGGCAGTTGGCGGATGCAGGGATGACCCGTCATCCACGAGGAGCTGAGATGGGATGGATGGAAAGGATTGTGGATGGGAGTGAAGTCGATAGGAGTAGGTACGTTTAAGACTAGAATATGCGTCAGTGGTTGGGTCCCCGGGTAGGGTGAAGGATATTAGCCAGAGCAAAAGAATAGGAAAGAAAACAACCAAAATGGTACATGGACTCAGAAATTTGCCTTACGAAGAGAGGCTTAGGCACCTTAACTTACACTCTCTGGAAAGACGCAGAGTGTGGGGTGATCTAATAGACGTGTTCAAATGGATCAAAGGCTTTAACAAGGGTGATGCAAACAAGGTCATCATATTAAAATAACAGGGTAGGACTCGCAGTAATGGTTTTAAACTGGACAAATTTAGATTTAAGAAGGAAATAGGCAATAATTGGTTTACTAATAGGTGTGGTCGACGAATGGAATAGTCTTAGTAACCATGTAGTAAGCGCTGAAACTATCAGTTGTTTTAAGAAACGATTAGAAAACTTTATGGATGGGGATGACAGGTAGTGATGGATACGGAGCTGCCTAGTGTAGGCCTTATGGTCTCCTGCAGTCTCTTTCATTCTTATGTTCTTATGTTCAACCAGTCTGGTTCTCAGTCTGGCAGATGAACATTATGAAGAGAAACTAAAAGTGCTAGGTCTGCCAACTCTGAAAAATCGAAGAGAAAGGTGACATCGTATCTAGGTCGCTAACGGGAATAGACTACATTAAAAGAAGAGATATCTTAATTAGGGATAGGAGAGATTTGAGAACTTTCCTACATATCTAATGGATGTGAAAACATATATAGTTTTACATAGATGCATAAATACCTAGACTAGCTTAGAACGTGATATACCCCAACCTGGAACAATACATGAACACACATATAGATATGACAATTGAAAATTAGGATATAGACTAAGTTGGAACCATATGAGTACATGAATTTGAGGATGCGTATGGTAAATTAAGAGAGTAGGAGTCAGGACCTCTAGAATGTTGCTCCCCTCCTGTATACTACAGTTAGGTAAATAAGTATATGGGAGAATCCCTCGGATAGAGCGAACCCCCGCCAAGGGACGTGCGCACGTGAATTAAGCAACAATAATATAACTTTGATCTTGTAATCTGTCAAGGTTGGCGTAAATTTACCTCACTTTTTCGATGTTCAAAATATTCCCAGAATCAGGTTGTGATTTGGTCCCGGTCGTCCACCTGTCTGTTACTTTGGCTTCATTCCACTACCGAAGTAAAAAGAAATAAAATTCTCCCATAACTTGTTGCGTAAAGTTGCTAACACACAGACCAATAAACGAACACGACCGAAAACATAACATCCTTGTTGAAGGTAATGGTTGCCAGCCGGTAAAACAGGAAGTGAAGAATATTGGAAAGATGGGAGGGGAGAGGTCAGTATAGGAACGAAGGTGGGGAGGGGGGATCCTAAAAAGACCAGAGAAGAGTTTTAGCAAACTTGGGTTGACCTTTTCTCAGTCGACTAAGACCCATTTTTTTTCTTCATTTTGCTCGCCGGATAAGTATAATCGCTTAATGTTCATCAGACCCAAAAGTGTACGAGTTTCATCGAGCAATTGAAGGCCAGAACAGGGATAATTTTCAATACATTATTTGTGGACTTATAGGCACAGAGTAGTTCGGTTTTAACAAGGGTAATTTTAGAGTGATATGAGTATAGTGAAAGTGCAAAATTATTAAAAGGAATAAAGGTTCGAGTAAAGGAAGGGACTAGGTAAGTTTAGGCTAGTAACTAGGCAGACAGCTATCATGGGCGTGTCTAAGGCCCTTATAGGAGGTGTTCCGCTTTTTGTACGCATGTGTGTTGCAAGATACCTCCCTACATTCCTCCACCTTTGATAGTCCCCTGTTGGCTCCATGTCGAAGGTGAGGTACCAGAAGGTGGTTGGCTGTAGCCAAAACCACCACTCATACCTAATGGGCCTGAGCAGTCTGGGCAAGTGGCAGTTACCGTTAGCTTGTGGGAATCAATCAGGACCTTTTTATTAATGAGGCGAGACTGAAGCCATGTCTGTCCTTGTGTTCTAGTTAGCCTTATGCTCCAACTGTCAATGTCCCTGTTGATAGTGCAGTTAAACTATCCTTAAATATTAGGTGTCCTGAGAACTAAGACTATCCTTAAATGTTAGGTATCCTCATAACTCAGACTATCCTTAAGTGACAGGTATTCTAATAAGACCAGTTTATTTTAGTTAGTGAATTTCGAATATATATAGAGTATGTATCCAGGAAGTCCAAACACCGAAAAAATCTCAATTGTCTGTAGGTATTGACTGCCAATATGTTTTACTTATAAGTGCATCCTTATGTCTTTATTACACTTATGTATCATTTCCTAATGTATTTTGCATATTCATCATTGCTAGAGGTTTCTTATGATTCCATTTGTATTCCTGTTTCGGTTAACCAAATGTTCATTATGTATAAAACTCCAGAGCTGGGCGCGTTACCGCTGGACAGGTAGTGCGTTACCGAAAATCTGTGGTGCATTTCCGTCAATGCGTATTATATACATGTGTATATATGTATATGTATATATGTGTATACACAATGCGTATATGTATACATATAGATTTCTTGGTAACGCACTATCTGCCCGGCGGTAACGCGCCCAGCTCTATAAAAACTCGCATTCTAACGATCAGTGACAATCCTGTTTACTTATACCTGCTAAAAGATGTTGCTGTTGCTCTCTATGCAGCATGCACGCCTGGTATTTTGTTATCAGAGTAAAGCATAGTGTAAAGTCATTGTCATGCATTGTCATCTACTAGTTCTTAAAAGATATTGAAAATAAGACCACTATCATGCAGAGGTAGATGCCATAGGGATGTGACTGTAGGTGTAGGTTTTTATTTTATTTTTTCACACACACACACACACACACACACACACACACACACACACACACACACACACACACACACACACACACACACACACACACACACACACACACATAT
>NC_134777.1:22633761-22648761 GCF_046742065.1 Oratosquilla oratoria | reverse complement strand
TATAACTAATAATAAATGAAAATCAGACAGACAAATTATACCAAACAAAAACAAATAATATAACATAAATTATAATAATTACAGCATCTTACTTAGGTATTTATCTAAATGATTCTTAAAGCTTCGAACTGAACTACATTGCACTACCTGTGCAGGAAGTTATTCCATTCATTAACTACACGGTTGGCAAAGTTGTTTCTACCTACTTCCAAATTGAATCTATTTCCGGACAGTTTGAGAACCATTGTTTCTTGTCTGATTCTCATTCAATGTGAAAATTTGGTCACTTTTGATGTTGTCAATTCCCTTTAAAATCTTAAAGACCTGTATCAAGTCACCTCTGAGTCTACGCTTTTTTAGGGAAAACAGATTCATGTGCTTAAGTCGATTTTCGTATGATTTATTTTTGATATTTGGAATCAGTTTTGTGGCTCGCCGTTGTACTTTTTCCAGTCTGTCAATGTCTTTAATGAGATTCGGTGACCATACGGAAACAGCATATTCCAAATGTGGACGAACTAACGATTTATATAGCTTGTTAATGAGTGATGGACTTTTGAAATCAAAAGATCGCGCAATCAATCCCAGAATCTTATTTGCTTTCTCAGAGGCTGAAATACACTGCTTGGATGATTTGAGGTCGTTACTGATAATTACGCCGAGATCTTTTTCACTATCCACTTTTGTTAACGAATTTCCAAATAACTTGTAATCGTACTTGCTGTTATTTTTACCTATGTGCATTACCTTGTATTTTTACTTGTGTTAAATTTCATTAGCCACTTTTCAGACCATTGCTGTAATTTATCTAAATCTTCTTGAATATCTAATTGGTTTGAGTGATCATTTGCCACTCCGCACAGTTTTGTATCATCAGCAAATTTGGAAACAGTAGATTTTTGTCCATGGTCTATATCATTTATATATAACTATGAATAGAAGTGGCCAAGAACGGAACCCTGAGGAACTCCACTTGCAACACTTTTCCATCCAGAAGTTTTTCCATTTAAAACAACTCTCTGTTTTCGACCTTTCAACCAATTACTAGTCCAACCTAATAGGCTACCACTTATTCCATGCAAAGCTAATTTAGTAAGTAGTCTTTCGTGTGGGACGGTATCAAAAGCTTTTGCAAAGTCTAGATATATTAAATCTATATTGTTTCTTTTGTCATAATTCGAGACAACTGTGTTGTAGAATTCGAGTAAGTTAGTCACGCAAGAACGTTTCCGTCTGAAACCATGTTGGCTATCATTTATCAAACGGTTACTTTCTATAATGATATTCGATTAGCATCTCTGATGATAGTTTCCATTATTTTTCCTACGATCGAAGTCAAACTAATAGGCCTATAGTTATTTGGTTTCTTTTTGTCACCTTTTTTTGAATATGGGAGTAACGTTAGCTAGCTTCCATTCTCTTGGGACATCTCCGGATATGATGGATTTCTTGAAAATAATTTCTAATGGAACAACAATCTCATTTTTCATTTCCTTTAAGATTCTTGGATGCCAACCGTCAGGCCCTGGTGTATTTATTAACTTTGAGTTTGTCTATACACCTTTTAATTGTTTCTTTTGTTATATTTACCGTAGTGAGTAAGTTTACCCCAGACTTTTCACAGGTTTCAGTTTGGAATTCACTTTGAGGTGTTTCGTTTTACGAATACCGAGCTTAAAATAATTGTATAATAGAATACACATACCTTCATTTGAATATACAAGTTGACCGTCATCAGATAATAGTGGACCAATGTGAATCCTAACAACATTTTTTATATCTAATGAAAACATAGAAATCTTTGGGAATCTCTTTGGATTTCTCAGCGATGTTCATTTCGTATTGTCGTTTTTCTTTTTTCTTATTGTCTTTTTTTAAATCTCTCTGTATTGGATACATAACTTTCATAGTCATTAGATGCACCCGAGCACTTATATTTCTTATAAGCCTGTCTCTTTTTAGCAATACTTTTTTCAGTTTCTTTGTCGAGCCACTTTGGGCGAGCCTGATTTGGGGGACGTCTGTCCTTAAAAGGAGTGTAAGTTTGAATCATCTTAGTGAGCGTATTTTGAAATATTTCCCACATCTGATCTACAGGCCTTTCGTTTAATTTTTCCTCCCAATCTGTAAGCTGAAGCTCCTGACGTAGTTCTATGAACTGAGCTTTACTGAAATCGGGTATCTTAGAAGCACAAGTATCTATTCTAAAATTGTTTAGGAGTTTGAATCTGACTAAGTTGTGATCGCTATTTGCAACAGTTGCCATGCTTTCGCGGCTAGTGATCAATAAATCGAGTAAGTTTCCATATCTTGTGGGCTCTTTTACATGCTGAATTAAGTAATTGTCACCAAGAAAATCAATCAAGCGACTACCTATATGGCCATGTTCAAGGGTCATCCAATCAATGTCAGTAAAATTGAAATCACCCATTATCAATAAATCCCGGTTGCAGAAACTAGACAGTTCTTGAAATAACAGTTTGTCGTCTGCTAATGATAATGTCTTTGGCCTATATATTACACCTATATTCATTTTTTGTCCATTTGTTTGGGTTAACTCAACCCAAAAACTGTCATATGCATCCTGTTTCACTTTCTCTAAAACACAAGCATGAACATTGTTTTTAACGTACAATAGAACACCCCCACCTTTCTTGTGGTTTCTATACTGATGAAAGTGTTTAAATCCCGCAATATTAAATTCAGCTTCGAACTCTGTACCATTTAACCATGTCTCAGTTATTCCTATCATATCGAGATTTTCGCTTTTGACATACGCCTGTATTTCTTGAAATTTGTTCCTAATACTACGAGCATTAAAGTACATAGTTTTAAGAAACTCCTGATTATTTCTTTTTGACACATTTTGAGTTTCAATATCATGTCTTATATTATCATTTTGTTTTTATTTATGCCTTGCTCTATATTATTATTATTTGGTCCTTCATTGACATTCAATGCCTCATTAACATTTCTCCTATCAAAATTAACATTTCCCCCATCACGGACATCTGGTCGATTACGGTCATCCGATCTATTTTGTACATTTTGTCGTTCAGTGACATTATGTCCGGCATCCCTTTCTAAAATTATATTTTGTCCTCCAGTGACATTATATCCTACCGTGATATTTTTTCCTCCACTATAATTACATCCCATCGTGATCTTTTGTCTTCCACTGTCATTACATCCTATCTTGATATTTTGGCCTTCATTGACATTCTGTCCGGTATCTCTTCCTAAAATTATATTTTGTTCTTCACTGACATTATATCCTACCGTGATATTTTCTCCTCCATTATCATTACATCCTATCGTGATATTTTGTTCTCCACTATCATTATTTCCCATCGTGATCTTTTGTCCTCCACTGTCATTACATCCCATTGTGACATTTTGTCCTAAGACATTACATCCTAATGTGTCATTTCGTCCTCTAGCGATATTACATCCTATCATGATATTTTGGCCTTCATTGACATTCTGTCCGGTATCCCTTCCTAAAATTACATTTTGGCCTTCAATGACATTATATCCTACCGTGATATTTTCTCCTCCATTATCATTACATCCTATCGTGATATTTTGTTCTCCTTTACCATTACTTCCCATCGTGATCTTTTGTCCTCCACTGTCATTATATCCCATTGCGACATTTTGTCCTATGACATTATATCCTAATGTGACATTTCGTCCTCTAGCGACATTATATCCTAAAATTATATTTTGTCCTATACTGGTACATTGTTCTACATTAAGCTATAACTCTACACTGTTTTCCCAAGTACATTCTATTTCCCCTTCCCTTTGGCCTTCTACCCTAAAAAAGGAGCTGGTTCATTACAAACTCCCACAATGAGGTTTGTAAGAACATCTTTGCCTCTGCGGGTAAGGTGGATCCCATCAGAAGCGTAAAGGTCATGGCGCCTAGAAAAGAGATACCAAGGATCAAGAAAGTGGTATCCCAATTGTGTGCACAACTGTGATATCCTATCATTGATCCCTATGGCTCTACTGTTCCAACACGAGCCTGCGTAGATCCTCGGGAGGATCCCACAGACTACGTGACAGCTCCCACGTTCCTCCATCTCCTGAAGGAGGACCTTGTAATTCTGAACAAGCTCCTCTGATCTCACCCCACCTACATCGTTACTTCCCGTATGAACAATCGTAACCGTGTTCTTCCGTCCTTGCTCCCTGATGGACCGGGTACAATCAACGATCCCACGGCCCGGTTGACATACAAGCTTGCAACGTCGCTTAGTCTTTCGCTGCAGGATGTCGTCATAGCCTCGAACCATGGAGTCCCCCACCACCAAGAACTCCTGGTTTTCAGCCACTTCATCCTCCAGTAGACCAAAACGATTGACTAGAGCCAGCGGTTGCTCCACAGGGCACACGTCTACCGAACGCGGGCTCGACAAACGGGACCCCACGGAGCGCCACTCGCTCATGGCAGTGACAGTAGGTGAAGAAGTGGGGAGGGTTCACTCTTCTCACGGAGCGCACTCCTGAGAAGCCGAATTTCCTCCTCACACATCCTGAGACGGACCTCTAGGTTCACGCAACCTTCACAAGCCATTTCGCTCCCCCTTTAGCAATAAAAACGGCAAAGAGAAAATACAAATCAACAACAACAAAAAATCAAAGCGGTCTCTAATAAACTAAATACGCGAAGCTTACTCTGCTTACCTTATACTATTTCTCCTACCTTTGGAATACGGTAACAGAAAACTGTTTTGAAATTAAATAGAACCCTGCACTTTATCTTATATCTGTAACTGTATAGCGCTATACGTATACAATTACAAAAACACAACACAATCACTTAACACTATTCGGAGATATAAAATTCACAGGTATTCACTAGCTGGTGTCTGTGCAGAAAAACGAGGTCTCTAGCTGAGGTCACGAGCGGACTGAGCTGAGGTCCACAGCAAGGCCGCTTGATTAAATCGGCCACCCCCCTCTCCGCCCCCTCATGCAGAAAAGGAGAAGACGGGGAGAAATCCCTTCGGGCTGCATCAATTTTTTCTCACACGTACAAAGATTATTGGACCTGCCGATGTTGAAAGAAAGGATGGGGTGACTTGATACTAGTGCTCATATCATTAAGGGGAAAAGATAGAATTAACAGAATATTTCTAAGTTTGCGACAGTATAAAGTCACAAGGTCATGGGAATAAGTTGAAGAAGACCACTTATTTAAAGATGACAAGAAACAGGTTTCTTTAGAGATGCGTAAACTCCTGAAATAACTTGAAAATTATTAGATCATAAGCTGTTCCATAATAAGGTATGATTAGTTGGAGAAAAAGAAACAGGATTCCCCCCACATATCTCCCTTCCTGTTTACTAAAATTAGGTAAAAACACATGCACGCGCAAACACACACACACACACACACACACACACACACACACACACACACACACACACACACACACACACACACACACACACACACACACACACACACACACACACACACACCCGCGCGCGCGCGCTAGACGGCGTCGCAGTGTGTTCGCAATCGCTACTCCAGTGGTCCGAGTTCGAATCCTGCCTAGGGCTATAATAATTTCAGTATCGCTGCGCTGCAAGCCGTTACTCCAATTTTCGTGGGTGGGGAGTTACGTGTGTGTGTGTGTGTGTGTGTGTGTGTGTGTAAGGTCACAGCATTACACAGATCGGTCATATATGAGCCCTAAGTTTTCACCCGGGAGGGTAATAGCTGTCGATCACGAGCCCAACACGTGATACAAGACCATGATGAAACACATACACACTAACATACACACATACACACACACACACTCACACACACACACACACACACACACACACACACACACACACACACACACACACACACACACACACACAGATACACATACACACACAAACATGTACGAGAGTGTGTTCATATGACACTATGTACAGTCTTACATTAGTAAATGCATACAATTGTTCTTTCTGACATATACACATGCCCATTTTCTCATATGAGTGACCATGAACCATAAATCTACTCCTCTCTCCATATTAACGAGCTGAGATTAATAACTACATTCATACATACTGATATGTGTAAATGTAAACGTCCATATATGTAAGGGCCTTCCTTAACAGGTTTTAGTGCTGTTTAGGGGGATGTTCAGCATAGTGATGTGAGGCAAGACAGGGAACTCTGAAATGTAAGCGGAATGGAAGATGAGCAAGAGAGCGTGTTGTGTTGAGCATTGGAGAGTGAATTAAGGCTAAAGAATACTTCATGATATGATAGTCATACTTGTTAAGGTGCTGAGAAGCGTAAGCGAAAGTGTCTGCTGTGAGGGTGTACAAAGTTTAACATGTATGTATGTTCCACTGTTTGGGGTGTGGCCGCATGTCATAACAGTTGCTGCCTCTCATTTGGTTAATTGGATATCGGCAACCCTACAGTAGTTGGCTACGGTTCTCTGGTTCACCCATAGATCCCTCACGAGAGTTTAAGAATGAGAAAGACTGCGAAAGACTATAAGGCCTACACTAGGGAGTACCATATCCATAACCACGTACCATCCCTGTCCATACAATTATTTCTCCAGGAAGAAACGTTGTACGTTTTTCTGTATTATAAGAGAGTGGGTCTGTGTGCATGCCACCGAGACAGATAAGTGGAAGGAAATGTGGAGCAATCGCTAGTTTTCGGCTTTTTTATGCGAGAAGAAGGAAAATGCAGTCGAAACTGATGCAGAGATCTTAGACCCAATTCGGAGACACAGTACTCCCTTGAGGCTGCCCCTCCAGATAGAAACGAAAGTGTTGGTTGCATTTGTAGCAGAGCTTGGGGGGAGATGATTCTTTCCGATGTCCATCTCGTAGAATCACCACCATTGGGTTCCCAACGTTGATCCCAAGGCATAACTACAGTAGGTTGTTGCTGTGACGATATTTGCTGATTTCATCCTTACTGATACGAAAACGATTTAATATAGACCAAAAAGCAACACCATAATAAAGACCTTAAGGATATTTGAGTCACGCCTTCCTCACCGGATGGTAGTCATCCTTTTATTCCGGCTGCTGTCGTCAATCTCTTTTATTCAACTCCATCGGTTAATGGCTTCTGTACTGAAGGAAACTTGTGTTTTTAATTCTTCGGCTTCCAGAGTCCTCTGATCGTTTCCGTGGCACACTGTCGCCGCGGCGAGTTTTAAGCGCGGGCAGCAAATGGTAGGACAGGAAATAACGATACTTTGGGAACAGCTGTCGGTAACAGCTATAAAACCTGTTCCATCAGTGACGCTAACAGAACTAATATTAACAAAAGCAAGATGAAGAAGGAGAAGAAGAAAAGGAAGAGGAAGGAGAAGAAGACGAAGAAGATGGAGAAGAAAAAAGAATAGGAAGAATAAGAGTAATAAAAGGAAGGAGAAGAAAAAGAAGAAGAAAAGGAAGAAAAAGACAAAAAGAAGAGGAAGAAGAAAAAGAGGAAGAAGAAAAAGGAGAAAGAAGAAAAATAGGAAGAGGAAGAAGAAAAAGAAGAAAAAGAAGAAAAAGAAGAAAAAGAAGAAGAAGAAAAAGAGGAAGAAGTGGAAGAAGAAAAAGAAGAAGAAGAAAAAGAACAAGAAGAACAACAGCAACAACAATAATGACAACAGACACCCGAAACTCAACGGCAATGACTGGATCGGCAAGAACAGCTGGGACCACAAGAACTAAATCAACATCAGTTGAGCTAATGGGGAGAACGAGGAAATCACGAAGAAAGAATCACAAAAAAACAAGACTTCATGCCTCATGTCTCCGACACTATCCTCTTCAGCAGCGCGACACACTGTATATATTTTGTTCTGGTTGACGTCAGCTGGTTATATCAACTCATGGTTCCTTGAGCTTGAGATGACGAAAATCAACTGATATTAATCAAAACAAAGTCTTGTACGAGATCACAGCAAAGGTGTCATGATAAGCACTTTTGGTGTTGGTACGCGTCCGAAATAGCGGCGAAGGAGAAGAGGAAAAAAAAAAAAAAAAAGGAGCTTGGGGACAGAAAAGAGGGCCCAGAAGGTCTCAGTAAAGAGGAGAAAGAAGAAGAAGCAGAAGAAGAAGAAGAAGGGGAAGAAGAAGAAGGGGAAGAAGAAGAAGGGGAAGAAGAAGAAGAAGGGGAAGAAGAAGAAGGAGAAGAAGAAGAAGAAGAAGAAGGGGAAGAAGAAGAAGAAGAAGAAGAAGAAGGGTAAGAAGAAGAAGAAGAAGAAGGGGAAGAAGAAGAAGAAGAAGAAGAAGAAGAAGAAGAAGAAGAGGCACAGCATTGGGAGCAGGAACTAGCAGGGAAGTCGAGGTGGTCCAGTAGCAAGAGTGGTCGTCTCGTGTCCTATGGTTTGCACTGCGCATCGAGTTCGCCGATCGGCGCCCTTTGCAGTCTTAGGCATCGGAGTCAAATATAATTCACTGAAGAGGTTATTGTCATTATAATAGGACTCTGAAAGAAGAATGAGAGAAATATATAAACAGGGAGAGAGAGAGAGAGAGAGAGAGAGAGAGAGAGAGAGAGAGAACTATAGAGGTAGTGGCAGCAACCCAAGTAGCAGCAGCCGTAGCAGCAGCAGCAGTTGGTACATTGGCCGAGTGACCCAACCAAGGACAAACAAACACATGACGGGAACCTTCGGCGCCCTCTACCTCCTCCATACCCTCGCCCTTCCTCGCCTCCTCTTGAGCTCTCCTCCTCCTCCTCCTGCCTCCTCCATACCCCCGCCCCCTCGTCCTCATATTTCCCGCGCCTCCTTCCTGCTACTGCCTCTTCCTCCTCCTCCTACTCCTCCTCCTCGTACTCCTCCTCCTACTTCGCCCTCCCCCTCCACCCTTCCTGACCGTTGTCTGGTGCTCCTCTGCCTACCTTCGTCCTTCACTATGAAGTTCCTTCTTCCTTCTCCCCTGTTCTTCGTCTTCCTGTACAACAGCCGTTCTCCTCAATGTCTATTTCAGGTTTGGTATTGGTGACGTCGTCATTTTGTATAACTTTGTTCCGGATAATACCAGAAGATTCTGTTCAGCTGAGGGGCGTACTTTGATTAAGACGGGGTTTTAGTCAATCGAGGTTTTAGTTAAACATGATTCTAAAGTAGGTAACCCCACTACAACGGACTAAGAACTAAAGTGAGGTTGAGTAAACTGGTGAATTATGTAATTGCCTTAAGACATTCCACGGAATGCCGAGATTTCGCTTTCATTATGTTTTAGACGGTCAAGAGGATATAAGAACAGATTTGTCGTAAGACAGTAAATTTAGTAGCTGCCCTAGCGTGCGTACTGTAAACAGGAAGGGCTCCTCATTATAAACAAAAAAGAGTTACCTTTAGTTGAATTCCCTGAGCTCCCAGGCTCATAAGTATCGTCCCCTTCCTGGACATCTAACCTTGCTCAGGCATATGGCAAGTTCCCACAACTGAATAAAATCGTGTAACGTACCAATAACACCCATGAAGAGGTTAAAAGCCTCTCAAAGCTCTTTCGTATACATATAACGAAACTTTGGATCCCGCTTTCGTACATTATTTTTTTTTTTAATGAAAAACAAAAAATTACGTCGAAGGCTATAACGTCGCCATTTCGTCGGAGAAAAATTGTCACCCGTATGTTACATTGCTCTCTTGTTTTGTAACTATTAGGGCCGAAGGCCTCTTTACATGACAATGAAACTTTGGTGTTCTACTGTAGTCTGGCTGTCTCAAGATGGATTTTAATCTGTTTCACGAGTGTCTTTTGTCAAGTGAAAGGTTAAAAAAACATAATGATAATAATAGTGATAATAATGATAATAGTATTGATAATAATAATAATAATGATAATTATAATAATGATAATGATGGAAATGATGATGATGATAATAATAATAATAATAATAATAATAATGATGATGATACAATAATTATTTAGATCGAGCTGTGAGCACTGTACATTTTTGTTATGGTTAGTGCCGGGCGATTTTTATCATGTAGGGCGGGGTTTTAGGCCTACATTGAAGTGAGTTTGATCGACCTCAGTATAAACCTGTGTCCATCCCGAAGTTCGTATGATAAAATCGTCTAGAATTAGCCAGAATAGAATCTGTACTGTTCGCTGCAATATTAAAAGAGGTAACATGACATGAAAATCACCTGGTGGGATCAAGTATGACCCTACGAGGCGCATGTAAAAGGGAGAGAAGTCAAATCAAGATAACCATAAGGTCTTCCTTGAAGAAGTTCTTCGAGTAAATTTCGAGTCAAAATTCTGGCTTTTGATATTCCAAGAACCCCCATGAAATACCGTTCTGGTGGTTTCTTTAGTATGAAGCCCTACGAGGCGCATGTAAAAGGGAGAGAAGAAGTCAAATCAAGATAACCATAAGGTCTTCCTTGAAGAAGTTCTTCGAGTAAATTTCGAGTCAAATTTTTGGTTTTGATATTCCAAGAAACCCCATGAAACACCGTTCTGGTGGTTTCTATAGTATGAAGCCCTACGAGGCGCATGTAAAAGGGAGAGAAGAAGTCAAATCAAGAAAAACATAAAGTCTTTCTTGAAGAAGTTCTTCGAGTAAATTTCGAGTCAAATTTTTGGTTTTGAAATTCCAAGAACCCCCATGAAACACCGTTCTGGTGGTTTCTTTTACGACCTCAGTGTCTCTTGGATTGGTGCCGGACAAGGGTTCTTCGAGAATTCAAAATTACATGTCAGACCTGAAGATTACTTGAAATTCTTCTGCAAGTAAAGAGGTTTAAAGATTAGGATCATAGGGCCATACTTCATAGGGCCATATTTCATTCTTTCGCCAGCCTTGTCGAACATCTTTTACCAACAGAAAATAGATATTTACCTGGTTCCTAGTTAAATTGTCTTACTGGCTTATCTGCAATAATTGAAGGCAATATTTTGTACCTACAGACAATAGTAAAACTCTGTATTTCAATTATAGAAAGTTCGCCAGGGCTGGCGAAAAGGTTTTAAAAGTACGGCCCAGAGTCTCTCTATAGTATCCAGAGCCCCATTGCTTATTTTAGCGCACTCATCTCTCCCCCTCCCCCTCCCCCACACCCCTTCCCCCACCCCCTCCCCCTCCTCCACCCCCATCTCACTACCGTTATCCCCGTCCCACCCGCTAGGGCGCTTTCCTTGCCCGGTGCGGCAGTGGTGGCGTCGTTTCATATATTTCATTCAGGCTGGCTAGGCGATTTTATTCAGCTTTAGAAAACACCTTCGCTGTGCCAAATTGAAGTAGAGGAGTCAATTTCGCCCGTCCAAGGGTCTAAGTCCTCCCAATCACACTTATTTCTATTTTTTTTCCCCCTCATAAAAGGTGAAAAGTGAGAAACTTATTCCAGGGGTCGCTTAGCTGCCGCTAAAACAGTCACCTTTCCCCGTTGTACTTGGGGATCCAGAACAGGTGTCTCTAATAGTACTGTGTGTGTGTGTGTGTGTGTGTGTGTGTGTGTGTGTGTGTGTGTGTGCGCGAATGTAAGTGTGTGCATGTGTGCGTGCTTGTGTGAGTGTGTGCCTGCCTCATTGTACGTGTGTACGTGTGTGTGTGTATGTGTGTGTGTGTGTGTGTGTGTGTGTGTGTGTGTGTGTGTATAATTCACCATGATCTTGAATCACGTGGTGGACTCGTGATCGACAGCTGTTTCCCTCCCGGAAGAGAGCCCAGAGGTCATACATGACCGATCTATGGGTAATGCTGTGACCTTACACGCACACACACACACACACAACTCCCCGCCCACGAGAGTTGGAGTAACGACTCGCAGCGCAGCGATACTGAAATTATTTCAGCCCTGGGCGGGATTCGAACCCGGACCACCGTAATGGCAACCTGGAACTCTACCACTGCTCCACGAGTAGTGCATGTGTGTGTGTGTGTGTGTGTGTGTGTGTGTGTGTGTGTGTGTATATGTGTGTGTGTGTATGTGTGTGTGTGTGTGTATCATGTACGTTCTATGTTTCCTCGAATCTACAAGGAAAGACGGAAAAGACAAAAGGTCTCAAGATAGAGGGCGGGAGCTGTTGGGGTGGGGGGTGACAACAGGAGGAGGTAGGACGTGGCATATCCTTGACGTAATTGTTGAACAGGTTGCATCACACCGTGGGTGCTTTGCCGAGGCAAGGGTGTGTGTCCTTAGGGGCTCTAATGCGCAGTTCCCTTGTCCGCTGACCCCCCGACAAACACTTGGCCGTACATCACACACACGACAGTGGCTCACATGAATACACCTGACACTCGTGAATCAATATAAATGTTTATCGCTGAATCGGGCTTGTGTGGATACGCTCCAGCGGACCAAACGAGGCGAGCGCACCACAAGACAGCGTGTGCGAAAGGCGAAATACACGATTGGGATATATGAATATTCAGTACATACATACATACATACATACATACATACATACATACATACATACATGATACATACACGCACACATACACACAAACAATATGAACATACATTGCAAAAATAATCGCAATAACGCGTGACTAAATGATATTGCAGAAACCACAGGGAAAATAAAGTCGGAATGCTAAACGTTTTCGCCTATTACGATATCCTCAGAGTACTCTGAGCATGTAATAGACGAAAACGTTTAGTATTCCGACATTATTTCCCCTGTGGTTTCTGCAATGAACATACATATGCATACATACATACACATATGTATACACACACACATACGTATATACACACACATACGTGTATACACACACATACACACACCCGTACGTACATAAACACACACATGAATGTATGTATGCATACATACATACATTAATGCATGCATACGTGCAAACACGCATACATACATACATACATACATGCGTACATACATACGTACAAACATGTGTACATGTGTATCGTATGCAGATATGCATGCATGCACTTACATATACGTAGGTGTATGCATACTATATACTAACATTTGGTAGATGTATATCAACACATGACATGCTCATCATTGAAATCATATGGATAAATCTAATAAGAATCTTCTCGTGTACACTTTAGAGAGAATATCTAAGTTATCTTAAAAAGAAATGTAGCGTTAAATGTACACTCACAGTAAAAAAAAAAAGTGTAGAAACACTAAGTAGAACAAAATCATCATCAGAATTATAATTTTGGTGTTACACCAACATCATTGGTATTGATAGTAATAATTTTAACCGAAGTCAATATCATAACGCATGTCTACACGTGTAACCGAGTTCTTTCTCTTAAGCCATGTATTTAACTCTTGTAAATAATAATCTTTTTGAGGAAGCATTAATAGCTTCGAAACATCTGTCCACGCTATCGCTGGTATAGTATTTGTCTGCGATTGAAGATTGTATGAGCTAACTTCAATATATGCGAACTGTGTGCTAAATAAGCTAAAAATGAAATGGGTTTAGGCTACATGGCAGACAAAACAAATAAGAAAAAAATAAAGTAGATGTGTGGAATAGGGCTAACCAAACTTTTGTTGAATGTGAAATAATGTTTCCGTGTTTGGACACGTCGGAATGGGACTGTGTTTGCTAACGTCAGCTTCGTCAACAGAATCCACGCCGCGTCCAACGTGTACCAACGCGTGTACTACCACAACAAGCCTCCCGTTCCCATTGTCCGACTTAGACTTTATTTTAAAAATAAACTCCCATCCAACAAACAAAAGTAACTTTTATATAACATAAATAAGTATAAGAATTGTATAAAGATATAGAATTATTCTAATTATTCTTTCTTAGAATAGATAATATTTAAATAGTGGCTTCACTTCTCTAAACAGGAGAATCGAACGAAAGTGCGTGAGCGAATCAGGAACAAGCGCGGGAAAAGGGCTCTGGTGACTAACATCAAACGGGCTAAGTACAACACATGCGAAGCCCAACGCCGTTCATTGAAGCTTCTTGTACGATGAAGTAATTCATCACTTATTAGTCTTTTTTTTTTACAATTAATTCAGTGAGCAGGATATTGACTTTTCATAGAGAGCTTCATTGGTTTCATTTGCAATACTTTAATGAAATTTTAATTTTTGCGTAAAGTGAAGCTGCATTTGTGTTGCTTGCAGTGTATGTGCATTAAGAAAAAGTTCATTTATATCGTTTTATAGAAGTCTGTCACGCGTGAGTGAGGAGTCAGCAGGGCGAGACCAGACAGCGATAAGGGATCAGATGAAATGCAGAAAGAAATGTGTTGGAAGTGTGAACAAGTTTTGTCACTGGTGATGGAGTATTGATGGCGTTGTGATACTGATGAAATGGTCTGCAATGATACTGATACTTGCCTACGATAAGAACGATAGTATGGTGGTGGCTACGATCGGGCCTATAATGATAAATGGAATGGTATCAGTGATGATTGCAGCGTTAGGTAAGATGGAAATGACGTTGAAATAATTGTGATGATGGCATAGGTTATGTTAACTGTGATGATAACAACGATTGAAGTTCTGTCATTACAACATTTACATTTTGCAGTATTACGTAGAAAAGAAATCTAATGATGGAGAGTATAGAAAGCATTGAAATGTTTTCATTGATAGAAATGTCAATAAATAGATGTGGTAACAATTTACGTGTTGATAATGGTGACTATTTGAATGGTGACCAGAATATGTAGTAGTGATGATGGTGATGATTATGGTGTGATGATGAATTCATAATTATCATCATTATGTGACGAATGTAATAATGATAATGAGCTGTACTGCTGACAATAAAAGCAAGAACTGTAGCATTTTTCATGACTGTAATCGTGATCGGTTGTAGCAACGACAATGGCGACAGCGACCCTCAATAAAGTGATACAATATGCCCCAAATTTGTGTGGAGTGTTCCATTAAATTTTGGCATCATTACCACAACCGCTATCACCACCCATCATCCCCGTTTCCAAATCATCATCATCATCATCATCATCATCATCATCATCATCATCATCATCATCATCATCATCATCATCATCATCATCATCATCATCATCATCATCATCATCATCA
>NC_134777.1:22621261-22628761 GCF_046742065.1 Oratosquilla oratoria | reverse complement strand
TCTAGGTCGGATGAAAAAAAAAAAATATCAATAATAAAATAATAAATAAAAACTATGATAATGTAAATGAAAAATAAAATACATAAATAAATGCATAGGTATAGTTAAAATAATAAACAAACAGGTAAATAGTAAATAATAATAAATTGACACATAACTAATAATAAATAAAAATCAGACAGACAAATGATAACAAAACAAAAACAAATAATATAAGATAAATTATAATCATTACAGCATCTTACTTAGGTATTTATCTAAATGATTCTTAAAGCTTCGAACAGAACTACATTGCACTACCTGTGCAGGAAGTTTATTCCATTCATTAACTACACGGTTGGCAAAGTTGTTTCTACCTACTTCCAAATTGAATCTATTTCCAGACAGTTTGAGACCATTGTTTCTTGTCTGATTCTCATTCAATGTGAAAATTTTGTCACTTTTGATGTTGTCAATTCCCTTTAAAATCTTAAAGACCTGTATCAAGTCACCTCTGAGTCTACGCTTTTTTAGGGAAAACAGATTCATGTGCTTTAGTCGATTTTCGTATGATTTATTTTTGATATTCGGAATCAGTTTTGTGGCTCGCCGTTGTACTTTTTCCAGTCTGTCAATGTCTTTAATGAGATTCGGTGACCATACGGAAACAGCATATGTATACATACATAAGTGTATGAATACATACATATATAAATGCACACATTCATGCATCCATTCATAGATTCTTACAAACAAACATACATACATACATACATACATACATACATACATACACACATACATACATACATACATACATACTGTACATAAATACATAAATCAGTATATACATGCACACACACATACATACATGCATACATACAAATATACATACATACACACATATATACATACATACAAAAACATACAAACATATAAACATACATATATGCATACATACATACATTCATACATGCATTCATACATACCATACATACATACATACATACATACATACATACATACATACATACATACATACATACATACATACATACATATATACACACATACACACATACATTCATACGTACATATATGCATACATGCATACATACATTCATACATGCATTCATACATATACATACATAAATGCATATACATATACATACATGCATAGATACATACACACATACAGGCATACAAACATATAAACATACATATATATATTGTATTCATACATACATACACATACATGCATTCATACATACATACACATACATACATACATTACTTTGGGTAGGCCGTCAGTGATCGACACCGACAGTGCTCCGGTGAGATGAGTTGATTGAAGTTGGGTGGTGATATTGAGGTCTTTGTTGCTGATGCCAACGGAGGTGACTGTGGAGCCCAGTTCTTGATCCACATATCCTACAACGCTCCGGGCAAGTCAGATCTGGATCAGTAAGATAAACTCTATTGTTGAGCTGATGCCTTCTTTCCTGTCGGTTGTCCCGTGTTTGATTACGAGCAGACTTAAGATGCTTGACCCCTTGTGAGTATTTGTACACCATGAGGCTCGACCAGAGGCGATGGTTTCAAGATCTATTGCTTCAATGTTACACCTCTTGAGTGTGGCATTTAGCTGATCTTTGTAGCGCTTTTTCTGACCCCCCCCCCCTGCATTGCGACGTGCATCAGGTAGTTGCCCTTAATTAATTTGTCGGGGAAGACGGTTCTCAGGCATGCGAATGACGTGAACCGCCCAGTGCAGCTGACGTTTTGATAGCAATGGTTCAGTGCTTGAGCTTTGTGCACGTTGTAAGATTTCAGTGTGTGGTATTTTGTCTAGTCATGTTAGGCCCAGGATTCTTTGAAGACACCGTATGTGGAAGACCTCCAGAGCTTCTATGTGTCGTCTGTAGTTGGTCCAGATTTCTGAGCTGTAGAGGAGGGTGGAGAGGTAGACGGCTGTGTAGACAGATATTTACATATATACATACATGCATACATACATACATACATGCATGCGTACATGCATACCTGCATACATACATACATACATACATGCATACATACATGCATTCCTGCATACATGCATACATGCATACATACATACATACATACATACATACATACATACATACATACATACATACATACATACATACATATATACATACATACTATGTATGTATGTACTATGTGGAAGTATAACTAAAACGAACAGTTAATAGACCCATGTCCAGTCTTCCGAATGAATTTGTTAGCCTGTCGACTCATCAGTCCATTACTTAGGGTGATGTTTGCTAAGCTAAATACGATCACCCTACGTCAGCCATGATAAAATCTGTACATGACGTCACCATAATGAGGACTGGGTGGGGGTGGGGTGAATTGGGATGGTCCTAGATCCTTCCGTATCGTAAGGATCTATTACCTCCATTAAGGAGGTTATGTTTTCGGTCTTGTTCGTTTGTTAGCAACTTTACGCAAAAATATGTAATCAGTTAATTTATTCGTTTGATTATTTATTTATTTGTTTATCTATTAACCTGTCTATCCATCTATCCATCTATCTGTCTATCTAGAGTGGTGTGGTACAGCGCAATTAACACGCCAGTAGATTTTGGTGGCGATCTGGATCACGATCCTGAATTGGGAAGAGATTGAATCAACGAAATATTTGACGCCAACGTTGGCATGTTGCACCCCCAAGACTGATTCTGTTTTTTTCATAGTCGCCAGACTCGACTGCCTTGGTGGAGGTTTGCGTTCTCCGAGAGCTTCTGGGTCACTTTATTCTGGTTGTCGATCGGCTGTTGTATACATTTCGTTGGTAAGTATCGACGCAAATTCCCCTTTCTCCTCTTTTTGCCTCCCAAGCCGCGATAAATAAACTTTATAATCGCGCTCAATGGCCATTGCTTCTTATATAACTATCCTTTCATTTTTCTATAGACTATTCTTCACCTGCCATAAAGAAAAGGTCCCAGTACAGCACATGGTTTGACCTAGTCGTACCCAGTCCCGTAGCATTTCCTCAGTAGTAAGAGGGCCAACACCTGAAGCTAACCATAATAAAAACTTTAAAGTGCGATCAACAACCTTCTCCAGCTCTTCATAATAAGGATGCGCCGAGTACAATTCCTTGACATGCAACATTACAATCAATTGTTACCTCTTATACACACACTACCCTAACCAATCGTTTTAAACTCATCGTAAAACGTAGCCTCATCACTTGCATCGCGTGAGCTATTTGCTCGCTCTGATTGGTCTACACTACCATCTAATCACGCCTCCGAATACACTTGACATGTTCAGTAACGTTGAGGGAGTAATAATGGCGGACTGTCTCTGTGATAATTTCTATTTATTATGTGTGCTTATTCCAAAATATCCTCTGTTGTTAAATCCTCATATTTAGGTGATGGATCAATCCTGTGCAGATACCAATCACATTGTCTTGTACATTTGTATCAATATATGCAGATTTGCAAATTTATTTCATTGCTTTCCAGCCACATTTGCTAAACACAGGCAAAATCAGACGATTTTGTGAACCTTTTGGCGCCAAGAGGTATTTCTCTTAACTGAATGGAATCGCCAGAATGAACGTAAGAGTCGACTGTAGATGCCAAAGGTGGAGAACGGACCTGTGACGTTTACAAGGAGTGAATAAAATCGCCCAGCGTCAGCCAGAAAATCACTAGAGTCGAACATAGACGCCAAGATGTACTTTAGGATAGTGAGGCTACGGTGCTCGCCTGGTGAAGCCGTCCGCTCCAGTACCGTACTTCGACTGTGCGCACTCGATTCTGGAATGTTCGAGTCTCCGAGGCCGATAAGGTAACCAATAGGCGATCCTCAGCACGAGCGCTCTTTTTCTTTTTTAAAGGTTTGAAATCCCTACTCTAATCATAAGCTTAACCTAAATACATTCCAATCGTCTATGCTAATGGCGCATTCCAGAGCCAAAGTCTTGCATTCCATCCCCCGGGTCCGTTTCAACTGTTTTCGTCAGTTTCCTTAAAGTTTCATCTCCCTCCGTGATCCATCAATGGCATGAGAGCAGAAGAGATTCGCTCAACGTATCGTTCGCCCTTCCGTCCTCCCTCTCTCTCGTTCCCTCCACTCGGCGCTCATTTGCCGCTTGTGTTTTTGCGCGTGGATGTTCCTGTTGTTGTTGTTGTTGTCGTTGTCGTTGTTACTGATGATGCTCCTCATGTTATTTTTTTTCTCTTTTCGTGGTTTTTATTGTCGCTCTTACGCTTCTTTCGTTGTCAGTTTAGCTGCGTTGTGTTTACGTAATGGGCTGCTTTGTGGGGCGATAGGGATAGATTATGAGGCTCCATGATGACTACACCAACCCATTGATATCAATTCTATCAGTAGTTGCGACATTGATGATATTAGCTGCATTGGATTTTTCCCGTCAGTAGTGCAGAGTGTGATGATGATAAAATGTTACCTCAAGTTACATTAACAGGAAACCTGCAGTCTGTCATTAGTTAGTAACGATTCTCAAGCTCTCCCATAGATCTCCCGGAAGACGTATTGGACTGTTTTCTCTGTTGTATTTGTGTGAGTCTAATTCGATGTAACCATCTTCCAGGGCGTGGGAGGAAGAGGTGGTGAGTAATCATCGGTTGTCAAGTGATCGTATGTGAAAATAATGGACCAAAGATAGTCAAAACTAATATCAATCTTGGGCCTGGTCGGAATCTACAGAGAGGAGAGGTTGCTGGGATTTGAAGACGAGTGACGAGGAGACGATTCTCTCCGACGTCTGTCTTATTGGCTCGCAATATGAAGGCTCGTTGGTCCATGCAGATGGTGTTGTTAGTGATGGTTTCTGCAGCGAAAAAAGGCTATACCTCTGATTCTTGAAACCCCTATTGGAGTGGTGCCTAGCAGATGGTTAAAATAGCATGGCGGAAGCCAGATTACGAGGAAAATTGTCACTTGGTACGAAGGAGGTTAATTGAGATCGACTTCCCTATCGAGGGGTGTCACGAAAATGAACAAGAGAACCGGGGGGCACATATAAATGGCTTATTCTCCAGCTGGCCATTTTACTGACTCTCCGTGGCACTACGTAAGGAACGAACGAAGACTGTTTCTGTGCCGTCGCCTATGCAGAGAGTGTTACATTTGTTCTTTCCAGATTTTCTCCTCCTTCTCTTCTTTTCTCTTGATATCCCTCCTTAATTTTTTTGTCTTCTTTCCTTATAATGTATCAACTGATTCCAAAGTTTTCTCCTGCTGTCCTTACCTGTTTCTCATGCATTCCATATGTGTGGATTGATGTTCTGTAACTTCCCGAAGACTATGTCAGCGCTGACTAGAATCGTCATATATTCACTAATAGGTACTGGTTTTTGGGTCATATCCCCACTTGTGAAACTTCGAGGCCTCGTAGAGGTCCATATATCCCATATGAAGACTCACTCTTCAAACCTCTCACCTCTTCCTTCTCATTTAATCTCTTCTTTCTTTATCTCGACTCTTTTTGCCCTCTATTTTATTTTCTACTTATATGTCCTTACGTTTGTTGCTACCTCTTCTTTGTTTTTTCTTCGTTTTCCCTGTGCATTCCTTCCTACCGTTTCCTGTTACTTCAAAATTCCTTCCTGTTATTCTTTCTTATTCCAATTCTCCTCCTCTTCCTTCTCCTCCTTTCTTTCACTGTTCTCTACCCCTTGTTTATTTTTCGCTATTGCTTCTGTGTCTTTTATTTTCGCACTTTATTGTCTGTTGGTGATGAGAAGGGGGAGGGGGTGAGAGAGGGGAGGGGACGGGGGAGGGAAGGGGAGGTGCTAAAGAAACGGAGTTGAGAGGGTAAAGGACAAAAATTGAAGAAGAGGTGGGGAAAGGTATGAAGGAAGGTGTTGGCAATCAAGAGAGACGGAGAAGAGCAAAAGTAAGGGAAATGAGGAAATGAGGAGGAGGGTGAGGGAAAGGATGAGGAGGAGGACGGAAGGGGTAGTGAAGAGGAAAATAAGGAAGGAAGAAGAAAACGAAGCAGGGAGGAGCGACAAGGTGTGGAGGTCTGGAATGGTGAACTGTATGGAAAGAGAAATGTGGAAGGTGAATTCGACGGACTCTGGAAGAATTGGAGGAGACGGGAGGAGACGAGTCGAATTCGAACCAGAGAAGGAATGGAAAGGACGGGGGGCGAACACTGCCTAGAAATCCGAGTATATACTACAAAGGTGACAATTTCGGCTGCTCTTGGAATACTTATCTAGCGTAAGGTTCTAGCCGTCTAGATGTGACAGGAGAGTATTACAAGAAGAAGAAGGGAAAATGGGAAGTTATAGAAAAATAGAAAAAGGAGGAAGATGAACTAAAAGTCGAGGTACGAGTACTTGCGGACAGTAAACAAGTGCGATGGAGGAGGGATAAAAGAGAAGACGGACATTGCAGAGTCAGAGGAGAGACGGATAAGGATACTGAAGAAGGGGTAATAAAGGACACGGATAACAAAGATGTGGAAAAAAGCGTCTTTAGCATTCTACTGGCGGTAACCAGCGCTTCTATCGCATCGAAGTGATGAAGTTCTTGAGGAGACAAAGGCGAAATTGGATGGTGGTAGGTAAGAGAGTGGTAGATGTTAAAAGTGATCAGCAGCATTTCTTTTTTAGTAGTCTTGTATCCAGTCATAGAGATAATGTGCCTGGTTCTCGTCATTAAAGTTACTAAAATAGTGACTCGATAAAACTTAAGCATTGAGTGCTCCATAAGGTGAGAACATAAAGGAGAAAATAGGGAGGGGGAAATGGGATAGGGCGTAGATGTGGAAATGCATGGGGGAGGAACAAACGAAAGGGAAGGAAGGAAACGGAAAAGGAAATACTGTACTAGACGGAAGGATATGGAAGAGAGGAAGAGGCAGAGAGACAGACAGACAGACAGACAGACAGACAGACAGACAGACAGACACACAGACACACAGACACACACACACACACACACACACACACACACACACACACACACACACACACACACACACACACACACACACACACACACACACACACACACACACACACACACACACACATACACATACAGGGAGAGAGAGAGAGAGAGAGAGAGAGAGAGAGAGAGAGAGAGAGAGAGAGAGAGAGAGAGAGAGAGAGAGAGAGAGAGAGAGAGAGAGAGAGAGAGAGAGAGAGAGAGAGAGAGAGAGAGAGAGAGAGAGAGAGAGAGAGAGAGAGAGAGAGAGAGAGAAGGGGGTGGGGGAGACGGAGAACCTAATCGAGAATAGGACGTTGTGTACGAAGGAAGCAGAGAGAATGGGACGAAAAACGGGAAAAATGGGCGCAGAACACAGAAAGTAAAAACAAATAAATAAATAAAGAGGAAGGAAAGAAGGCGTAGGAGAAGGGGAAGGATGATGATGAGGAGGAGGAGGATGATGAGGAGGAGGAGGAGGAGGAGGAGGAGGAGGAGGAGGAGGAAGAAGAAGAGAGAAACAGAATAGACGATGAGAAACGAGAGGAGGAGGAA
>NC_134777.1:22608761-22613761 GCF_046742065.1 Oratosquilla oratoria | reverse complement strand
CACACACACACACACACACACACACACACACACACACACACACACACACACACACACACACACAGAGCAAGAGAGATGGAGAGAGAGAGAGAGAGAGAGAGAGAGAGAGAGAGAGAAACTGTTGTGGCCACAATCAGGCGATTCTCTTCAGCTGCTGCCTACCCTTCTGCACCTCTTTCAGTTCCACCCCCTTATTACATGGCCATTAAATACATCGAAACAGTGAAGTTAATTATATTGATCAAATCGTCTGGCGTCAGTCAGGATGAAATCCGTGAAAGAGATGGAGGGTCAGCTTAAAGGGTTCTCAAACAGTTTCCCGGGGACCAAGTTAGAATCGACAGCTATCCACGAACTATGTCTTCTGTTTTTTTTTTTCTTTTTCTATTGCGGTCTTTCTTGTGTGTGCTTGTGGACCAGTAGGTGACCATGGACCACACCTTGAGAACCACTGGTCCGGATAAAGGGTTAACCTCGACGTTCCAATCAACTCAATCAACTAGTGTTAACCAGAATGAACTTTACAAAGGGCGTTGCCCGTGTCTAAGGGGTTAATAACTAAGGCTTGAGGTTAATTCAATGGCGTCTGGCCTTATTCGGTTCTTTTTATGTACTTTTTACTGTTTTTTTTTATTTATCTAATGTCTCTTATTATGCATATTCGTATCAACATAATACATACTATATTTACAATCGTTAAAGGAGAAGGAATCGCCTCCATTCTAGGATGTGTGTATGAGTTGCACAGGGCAGATATGATCAATTCCTCCTCAATTGTGTGTGTAGTGCATATTCAAGTTCTGGTTCTCGTTGGACGGGTTGACTGCATAGGATAAGAGGCATAGCGTTTACTGCATCAGACACTTCTTTTCTCTCTCTTTTTCTCTATATCTTCTAATTTCATTTTCTCTCTCTTAAACCATTCTCTCTCTCTCTCTCTCTCTCTCTCTCTCTCTCTCTCTCTCTCTCTCTCTCTCTCTCTCTCTCTCTCTCTCTCTCTCTCTCTCTCTCTCTGTTTTTCTATATGTTTAATTTAATTTTCTCTCTCATAAACCATTCTCTTTCCCTCCTTTCTCTCTCTCTCTCTCTCTCTCTCTCTCTCTCTCTCTCTCTCTCTCTCTCTCTCTCTCTCTCTCTCTCTCTCTCTCTCTCTCTCTCTTTTTCTATTTCTATCTCTTTCTCTTTACCTCTTTCCTGAGGCATAACTGTCTTCAAGAAAATCTATTCGGAAATACAATGAAGATATTCAAAGAGCATGGGAAACGACCAACATCGTTTACTTTCATCCATAAAACGTTGTTTACATGTGTCTGCATGTAAAACAAATAGATGAATAAAAAGATACATAAATAGATAAATAGATTTGTATATACAAAACAAGCAGAAAAAACAATCATATTAGGACATCAAAATAAAAAATAGATAAGGTAAATATGTAAATAAAAAAATATATAAACATGAGTAATTTGCCAACTAGTTAAATGATATGCTAATAGACAAATGTATAGAAGAGTGAACAAATGAATTAATTGAATAATGTTTGATGAATTGCTAAGCGACTGGATGTAGTAAAACTCTTTCATAGGCTCCCCTCTCTTTATCACATATCCACTGTTTTTTTCCGCAGAAAAAAAAAAAATTAACTGGAAATTCGAAATAAAGAAAATAAAGAAATATGTTATACATAAAGCAATAGATAATGAAAATACATGGGAGGAAATGATTGGAGAAAAATGATTGGAGAAAAAATTTAACTGGAAATTCGAAATTCGAAATCAAACAGTGAGGAAAATAAAGAAATACAAGTTATACATAAAGCAATACACAAAGAAAATACATAGAAAATAACTAATAACTAATTAAAAATAATGAATGATAAAGATAAGAATAGAGTGAAAATAACAATAAAATATCAAATAATAAATATAAAATAAAATACAAACAAATTATATAAAAATGAAATATCAAATAATAGAATAAGAAAAATGAAGGTACGAGTAATAAATAACAAGAATAAAAGCGAATACATAATGAAAAATACCTCTGCTTAGATTTTTACAAACTTTATAAGGGAGACCACGAGAAATATCAGAATAAATCACTCATATATTACCTAAGACTATAAACGGCTGGGAAAAGCAAGTACTAAAGCCAAGTGGATGGATGGTTACCTTCTTACAAACGCTAGCTTGATATCAAAATAAATGGAATATAAAGTTAAAGCATAAGTTTATCAAGACCGCCTCTGAAATCATCATTCATCATTCACGCGGCCACAACTGCAAAGGATGTTTACCATTGACTTGACAAAATTGTTGAAAGTGATATGTTGCTTCACAAGACAAACTTCTTTTCTTACGCGATTTTGCTCTCTCTTTAAAGAAAGATTTTGATAAAAAATATATCAAGCAACGTTCTTAATTTTTTTTATTCTTTTCGAAACTATCAAATCAAGGTGCAGATTCTATGCAACTTGAATACCAACGCTTCCGATGTGCAGGGATTGCATTAAATGTACAACAGAAGAAATCGGAAGATTATGAAATTTCTTAAAGACAATTCGAAAAGATTTGTACACCCTGGGTCATAAAAATCCGGAAGGTTACCTACCATGATCTTTCGCAGTACATGGGAGGAAATGATTGGAGATGTAAATATAAAACTGAAAATGAAAATATTAGGTAGTAGTGCTTCATGTCATTGTGAATTCCACATATTGTGCGGCAGAAGATTTTTTGTTTTTTTTGTTTTTTTTGTTTTTAAGGTGTGGAGACCTTGATTTAAATGGGGTCGATCGATGGAAACATCATTCAATAAAAAGTTCTCAGTATTCCAGACACATAAGTTAAACGAACTGAAGTCCAGCAAAACTTAAACGGTTTTCCTAGAATTACAGTCACAGTAAAAACTTGGACCACATAAACACACCAGCCCTCTTGAGGTGTTCTCCTACAAGCCTCTTTTTCATGTCACGGAACGAGATGCTCTTTTCATTGTGTGAGGAAAGGACAGAATAGCAGAAGGCTCCCTAGAAGTAGTCAGCGGCAAAAAAGTTTTATCAAGAACAGGAATTTATTTGAACTTAACCGAAAACAAACATTCCATTTGAGACATCCGGACCCCAGATGTTGGTAAACCTTTGCTCATTCTTATTAATCCCCCCCCCACCACAGCCCCCCCACAGCCCCCCCACAGCCCCCACAGTTTTCCACGCCCTCCTCAACTGGCGACTGTGTCAGGGTGAGGCATCTCCCATTGTGGGAGGCTGCTTGATATTATCTCTCCTTCCGTTCGCTCCCCTCCCTCCCTTCTCTCTCCCTCTCTCCTGAACATCCCTACTTCCCTTGACCCCCCCCCCCCCACCTCCCCTTCCTCCTACCCGCTCCTCTCCTTACCACGTCGCGTCTTCACTTCCTTATTTCGGTTTTTGTTCAAGTTCTGCATGTTTTCGTTCCTCTTCAATCCCTTATTTCGTTCTACTTTTTCTGTTGTGTATCCATAGCATCCCTATATTCTAGATTCTTGAGATTCCTTCTTCCGTTGATCTTTTCTTTCCTTACACACACACACACACACACACACACACACACACACACACACACACACACACACACACACACACACACACACACACATATATATATATATATATATATATATATATATATGCAATAAAAACACTGGGAACGTGTGTTTCATAAATGCAAGGTAACCACTTTAGAAAATAAACAAACGGAGCAGAGCGCTTTCGTATATTACATCCAGTATAATTTACACTGAAGATGTAATATGTGAAAGCGCTCTGCTCCGTTTATTTTTTAAAGTGATTACCTTGCATTACATCTATATCTATATCTATATCTATATCTATAACTCTCTATATCTATCTATCTATCTATATATATATATATATATATATATGTATATATATATATATATATATATATATATATATATAATTCTTTGGTTTTGTTTGATTGTAATTAAAGTCACATTGAGTGTTAACGATGTCTAATGCATTAGTGGAAATGTTACTCACACATTGTCTTCATCATTAATTCTTTTTTTTTCTTTACTTGAAGCATTATTCCTTTAACTGGATATTTGTCGAATTATCATTATTGTGACTTTGATCAGCACTTTTATTACGATAATGTTTTTCACAAATATCTAAGTAGTTTCTTAAATCTCAGTCACTGCAGGATTGTGTTTCAGTCAGCCGCCTTTCATTCTACTTCATTGTATCACCAATATGATGTCATTTTGCTGCCGCTGACAATAACGACAACGACAACGACGACGATGACGACGACAAAGCAACACGACAACAACACTGCTCACTTCATTGACCGGCTCTCTCTGACAATAACCACGAATGACATTTCTCTCTCCATCAAATAGGAGGACCGAAAAGACGAGTTTCATCATTAGCAAAATCATTACTGGAAATTCGTAGGTCATCCTCTTGCCATAATGACTTGCACATTTTAGGAATTTCTTGCCTATGTACGATCAAATAGAATGTGAACAGGTCTAATTATGCATGATTGAACCTGTGCAATTTAGGGAAATACTTCTACTTTTACTAACCCCTACGGCTGGTTTCTGTCCCGGACTTCCACTAGTGACAAGACTTCCTTGTCAAATGTAACGGCTTTGGTTGCAGCTAGCAGCCTCGTGCTGTAAGCTCCTCCTATTTTCTTGTAAGCATCTTGCTAGTTATCTTTATCTGAAATGCTTTAATAAAGGAGCATGTGAGCGTATTAGAAGTCTTAGAGAGTGTAAATATATAATGATTAATTCTCACACTCTAGATAACTTCTGTATGGAAATATTTATAGTACCGTCACCACTTTCACCATCTTATTGTACAGTTATGATAATTTTGTGTACCACTTCACCATACAACACTATACAGCCTCCAGTCACCACAAGTATCATTCCATATACATCAAATGGTAACTAATCACTTCAACATTTCATCATCATTCTACACATTC
>NC_134777.1:22596261-22601261 GCF_046742065.1 Oratosquilla oratoria | reverse complement strand
GTGTGTGTGTGTGTGTGTGTGTGTGTGTGTGTGTGTGTGTGTGTGTGTGTGTGTGTGTGTGTGTGTGTGTGTGTGTGTGTCAGTTACCAACTACCGAGTTTTATGTTTCCCCTCTTCAAGAAATTTCGCCTTTTGTGTAACACTCGCCCGACCGACTGACCATCAGCATCGGCAGCAAAAGGAGATGCTGCAAGCGGAGTCACACCTGCTGAACCTCGACACTGTGGAAGGCTAGACTTGTGAGAGAAATGATTACCAACGGCGCCCTCAGTAGCTGGACGAGAGCCTGGAAGAGGCCGAATCACCAGGCTTGGCGGAGACTCGCGCCTAAGAGCTCCTGCCCAGACGACACAAGGATCATCGAGCGGCCGGGGGTTCCACTCTGGAGAAGACTTCCCCCCCGGCCGACTCCAACGAGAGTACCAAGCCCAAGCACAAGAACTCGTTCAAGAAGGAATTCAAGCCCAGAACCCGTTCAGGAGGAGCTTGAAGAAGCACCAGCTCCAAGGAGGAACCAGCCCACGAAGACCTATGCAAGGCTCATCCCAAATCCAGAGAACTCCATGCTCTGCTTATGGGGAGACAGCAACTGCTTTGCACAAGGCACCGAAGAAGATGACGAGGACGATGTCTCTTCTTCGGTGACCGAGGAGCCAGAGCCTTTCTCCTGCCTCCAGGAAGACACGAGCTCCTGGAGGTTGTCCTCGAGGGCGACTCGGGACTCTGGAGGACGCCGCCAGTCCTGGAGGCCTAGCCCAGTCGCTCCTCAGTGGAGGACACCTCCAGCTTGGTATCGTACAAGGAGCGATATCAATTCCTGGAGGCAGTGAATAAAGCCCAAGGAAAAAAGGATTCCATGAGGCCCAGAATGGATAAGAAAAAATGAAATAAAAAAGAAGCCCAAAAGAAAAAAATAAGCCCAAACGAAATGAAAATAACGTTTCAGAAAAAAAATAATAGAATAAGACAGCCGTTACGAGACTAACTTTCCAATAAAGGAAACATGGAAAGACAAAGCATAAATCTGATTAGAAATAAAAAAAATCAGATCAGTACCTTTCTCATAAGCCCAACATCGACTAATTGCAAAGCCCAAATTGCTTTTAATTTTTTAGCCCCAAAATAGGACTAAAATCGTCCTTGGAACCACAAGGTTCCCCTCGGCTGAATAAAATTGCTTGGCGACGACAATCCCAGAGGATTAACTCACCATCCCACTCCCACGCCGTGAGAAGTGAGAAACCCCTGTTTGGGTGAGACCTGTTAGTTGCGGTAAGCCGCTTTTTTTTTTTTTTTTCTTATTCTGGGGCTCGTTTGCTTCGAGCGACTGCCTCTAGAGTCGCTAAATAAAAATCACCACCCAAGCTCCCCAACAACCACAAGCTCCCTATCACCATCACAAACCTCCCCAACACTACAAGTGTGGCTACAGTGCTCTCGGTTTGACACGTCCACCAGTGTAGGGGGGGCGGGGAGGCGACCCTTCATGCCCACCACCTCGCGCGCGCGCGCACACACACACACACACACACACACACACACACACACACACACACACACACACACACACACACACACACACACACACACACACACACACACACACACACACACGTATTTTTTTCTTCTTTTCAGAAACCACAGGGAAATCAAAAGATCGGAACACCGAAAGCTTTCGTCCATCAAGGCATCTTCAGATCACAAGGAAGAGCAATAGAAGACAACAGAAACACAGAAACTAAACAAGAAAATGGAGAAGAGAACATCAACATCTATATATTTCGGTAGCTGTCGTGCACAAAGTACAGAGATGTGCACTCATTAACAAGCTATATTTATCGTTAGTTCGTCCACATTTGGAATATGCTGTTTCCGTATGGTCACCGAATCTCATTAAAGACATTGACAGATTGGAAAAAGTACAACGGCGAGCCACAAAACTGATTCCAAATATCAAAAATAAATCATACGAAAATCGACTTAAGCACATGAATCTGTTTTCCCTAAAAAAGCGTAGACTCAGAGGTGACTTGATACAGGTCTTTAAGATTTTAAAGGGAATTGACATCAAAAGTGACCAAATTTTCACATTGAATGAGAATCAGACAAGAAACAATGGTCTCAAACTGTCCAGAAATAGATTCAATTTGGAAGTAGGTAGAAACAACTTTGCCAACCGTGTAGTTAATGAATGGAATAAACTTCCTGCACAGGTAGTGCAATGTAGTTCAGTTCGAAGCTTTAAGAATCATTTAGATAAATACCTAAGTAAGATGCTGTAATGATTATAATTTATCTTATATTATTATTTTTTGTTTTGTTATAATTTGTCTGTCTGATTTTCATTTAATATTAGTTATATGTCAATTTATTATCATTTACAATTTACCTGTTTATTTGTTATTCAACTATACCTATCCATTTATTTATGTATTTTATTTGTTATTTACATTATTATAGTTTTTATTTATTATTAATATGATTTTTTTTTTTTTTTTTTTTGGCATCCGACCTACATATGGATCAAAAGGTCTCCTGTCGGGATGCTCCGCCTTTGTAATCCTTTGTAATCCTTTGTAATGATGAGACCCTCTCGTTTATTTCTGCGTGTATATCGTCCTCTACAATTCCCCCCCGCAGTCCGAAGATGTGTGTGTTGGACTCGTGATTGGCAGTTATTAACCTCCCGGATGAGAGCTCAGAGCTCGTATGACCGATCTATGGATAATACTGTGGCCTTACACGCACACACACACCCAACTCCCCGCCCACGAGAGTTGGAGTAACACCCGGCAGCGAAGCGATACTTGAATATTCAAATGAAGGAATGTGTAATATCTTAAACAATTATTTTAGCTCGGTATTCGTAAACGAAACACCTCAAAGTGAATTCCAAACTGAAACCTGTGAAAAGTCTAGGGTAAACTTACTCACTACGGTAAATATAACAAAAGAAAAAATTAAAAGGTGTTTAGATAAACTCAAAGTTAATAAAACACCAGGGCCTGACGGTTGGCATCCAAGAATCTTAAAGGAAATGAAAAATGAGATTGTTGTTCCATTAGAAATTATTTTCAAGAAATCCATCATATCCGGAGATGTCCCAAGAGAATGGAAGCTAGCTAACGTTACTCCCATATTCAAAAAAGGTGACAAAAAGAAACCAAATAACTATAGACCTATAAGTTTGACTTCAATCGTAGGAAAAATAATGGAAACTATCATCAGAGATGCTATCGAACATCATTTAGAAAGTAACCGTTTGATAAATGATAGCCAGCATGGTTTCAGACGGAAACGTTCTTGCGTGACTAACTTACTCGAATTCTACAACACAGTTATCTCGAATTATGACAAAAGAAACAATATAGATTTAATATATCTAGACTTTGCAAAAGCTTTTGATACCGTACCACACGAAAGACTACTTACTAAATTAGGTTTACACGGAATAAGTGGTAGCCTATTAGGTTGGACTAGTAATTGGTTGAATGGTCGAAAACAGAGAGTTGTTTTAAATGGAAAAACTTCTAGATGGAAAAATGTTACAAGTGGAGTTCCTCAGGGTTCCGTTCTTGGGCCACTTCTATTCATAGTATATATAAATGATGTAGACCATGGTCTAAAATGAACTGTTTCCAAATTTGCTGATGATACAAAACTGTGCGGAGTGGCAAATGATCACTCAAACCAATTAGATATTCAAGAAGATTTAGATAAATTACAGCAATGGTCTGAAAAGTGGCTAATGAAATTTAACACAAGTAAATGCAAGGTAATGCACATAGGTAAAAATAACAGTGAGTACGATTACAAGTTATTTGGAAATTCGTTAACAAAAGTGGATAGTGAAAAAGATCTCGGCGTAATTATCAGTAACGACCTCAAATCATCCAAGCAGTGTATTTCAGCCTCTGAGAAAGCAAATAAGATTCTAGGACTGATTGCGCGATCTTTTGATTTCAAAAGTCCATCACTCATTAACAAGCTATATAAATCGTTAGTTCGTCCACATTTGGAATATGCTGTTTCTGTATGGTCACCGAATCTCATTAAAGACATTGACAGACTGGAAAAAGTACAACGGCGAGCCACAAAACAGATTCCAAATATCAAAAATAAATCATACGAAAATCGACTAAAACATATGAATCTCTTTTCCCTAAAAAAGCGTAGACTCAGAGGTGACTTGATACAGGTCTTTAAGATTTTAAAGGGAATTGACAACATCAAAAGTGACAAAATTTTCACATTGAATGAGAATCCGACAAGAAACAATGGTCTCAAACTGTCCGGAAATAGATTCAATTTGGAAGTAGGTAGAAACAACTTTGCCAACCGTGTAGTTAATGAATGGAATAAACTTCCTGCACAGGTAGTGCAATGTAGTTCAGTTCGAAGCTTTAAGAATCATTTAGATAAACACCTAAGCAAGATGCTGTAATGATTATCATTTATTTTATATTATTTGTTTTTGTTTTGTTATCATTTGTCTGTTTGATTTTCATTTATTATTAGTTATATGTCAATTTATTATTATTTACTAGTTACCTGTTTGTTTATTATTTAACTATACCTATGCATTTATTTATGTATTTTATTTGTTATTTACATTATTATAGTTTTTATTTATTATTTTATTATTAATATGATTTATTTTTCGCATCCGACCTAGATATGGACCAAAAGGTCTCCTGTCGGCATGCTACGCCTTTGTAATCCTTTGTAAATTATTTCAGCCCTGGGCGAGGTGTGCAAAGTGTGTGTGTGTGTGTGTGTGTGTGTGTGTGTGTGTGTGTGTGTGTGTGTGTGTGTGTGTGTGTGTGTGTGTGCGTGCGTGCGTGTGTGTGTGTGTGTGTGTGAGTGAGTGAGTGAGTGAGTGAGTGTGTGTGTGTGTGTGTGTGTGTGTGTGTGTGTGTGTGTGTGTGTGTGTGTGTGTGTGTGTGTGTGTGTGTGTGTGTGTGAAGAGTCGCCTCCCCCCACCCCCCTACACTGGTGGA
>NC_134777.1:22578761-22583761 GCF_046742065.1 Oratosquilla oratoria | reverse complement strand
TGTGTGTGTGTGTGTGTGTGTGTGTATGTGTGTACATACATATATGAATGTATTATATATATGTATATGAATATATATTTTCATATTTGTTTATAAATATTTTCATTTATATGTACATCAGATATTAAGAAATAAGAGAATTATTTGTGAGATAATATATAGATAAATAAATGTATTATCTGGTCTTAACTGGTGAGAATCTCTGCACGTGATCTGTGGAGAGAAAAAGTCTGGAGAAAAAAAAAACTAAACAAAAGGGCAGACATGTTTGTGCAAACCAGTGTTCAGTGTGGAGAGATGGGGGCTGCCGAGATAGTTGTGAGTAGTGGGGAGAGACAAGACTGTGGGTGGTTCAGCAGATGGCGCTTGTGATACTGTTTATGCTTCTTCCCGCCCAGGCAGTCACGTGACATTGTTTTGGTTTAAAGAGATGTAGCTCACTGGGTGCAAGGAACCCATTAGCACTTCTGTGAGAACTCACCTTCTTAAGGTTAAAAAGACGAAGGTATGCCTTTTTATATATACGAGAAAATGCATACATAGTATATATGTATACACACACGCACACACACACACAAACACCACACAGACACACACACGCACACACACACACACACACACACACACACACACACACACACACACACACACACACACACACACACACACACACACACACACACACACACATATATATATATATATATGTATATGTATATATATATATGTACATTGTATATATATATGTATATATATATGCAGTTATACATATATGTATATATATACACACATATATATACATGTATATATATGTGTATATATATATATATTATATATATATATATATATACATATATATATAATATACATATATACATATACATATGTAAGTACTTACAAGTACAGTTATACGTATGGGGATGAGGAAATCATGAGATGAGCGGGATTCGCTACTTTGTGAGGATTGTAAGGTAGTGAATTTTTCTTTATTTAAAATATATCATGTTTATTTCGTAAACCACCTCTCAACTGACTACAGTTATGACAAGGTAACCAGGTCATAAAGCTGATGGATTAAGATTTTTAGTGCTGGAAACAACTCGTGTCTTATGTTTTGTCTGTTTCCATTCGATTCAATAAAGGAAAGCCTCCCAGAGTCAAAGGTTAAAAAAAAAAAAAAAAAAAAAAAAAAATGAATTCTGTTATCGGACTTCTTGACAGAAGTGAATTGTCTAGTCTATTATGGCTGCCACCAGTAGATTTTAATCAGCAGACGGAAAAATATTACAGTCAAAAGGTTAAACATGCTTCATCAATAAGGCAGAATGGCATTCATGGAGTAATGGCAAAGTGTGTGAACCAATTTTTGCTTTCTTTAAATCCAGATCGAAGATCGCGCCACACTTTAATCAAAATATATAGAATGTCATTGTCACAAAAAATGTTTCCTTCCTTGGTGCAAACCAAAGCTCCACAGTAGTTTTTTTTTTATTTCATGCTGTTTTTCTTTGCCCTTACATACATAAACATACATACATACATACATACATACATACATACTGTACATACATACATATACCAAGGCTTTTTCCACCTTACAAGGGAGGTAGCCAAAAAGAAAAAGGCATAAATCCATTCCCACCCATTCCATCCCTAAATACAGTCCACCCCCCTCCACCCTCCCTCTTATCTTATGAAATTATATATTTTCATCACCTTTCAGCAAAATTTCAGTTCGTGTTCCAGTTCACAGGGTTTCTTTGTTTCCTACATTATGTTGCTTTGCTATTACTTAGACCACCAAATTCTGTCATATTTTTATTTTCTACAAAGTTTGTTATATTTGCTCTCTCAGAACAAAGTGTTATTTTCATACACTTTTTTTCTTTTGGTCACGTACGGCTTAACATTTCCATAGAAAGTTGGGCACATCTCGCGGTTTCAATGAGAAATTTCTCTCTTGTCTCGCTTTTCATAATGTGAATTACACTTGTTTGACTGCTGACCTTACCATATATGTTCTTCATGGTAATACTGCCATATTTGTTTTCTTTATTTCCTCATTTTCTTTCCAAGTTTCTGTGTATGTTTTTCTCTTCTTTTAGTGATTGACCTAAATCTTTCTATTCATTGGGTTCACACGTTTTTCTTTGTTATTTCTAACTTTAGTTTACTGTGAATTAATTTTCTGAATACTCCCAAATCCACACAACCTTTAACGTTGAAGTTCCGTGTCCACAGTAAGTACCACACAAGACTAAGAAGTGTCTCCTTGCTTAAGTTGCTTACATTACATCTCCCTTTACGTTATTTAATCATTTGATTTTTACCTCTTTATATTTCCAAATTAAGTTTCTATCTGCCATGTGTACCCTCTCTTCCTGTTTACGTAAACTATCCTTTTCTTGCTTAAGCCTTCTTAATGTACTTCAATTGGTGTAAGGTGGATAGCAAAAACTGTACTTGAGTTCGAATATTCTTTCAATTACCAAAGTCCAGAGAGGCTTCTACTCGGTGCTTCATCAACTAAGGCCGGGGCTCTCAACCTATTTTCACATATACCCCGTACTCTTTCTTTTTTCAACCACATTAACTTTTTACTTTTAATTTCATGTCATCACGAACGAGACTGACAATGCGCTCGTCGGAGACATATGCGGAAACTGATACGAAGTGAAGCCAAAGGCTCGAACCTCTCTCTTGATGGCGCAGTGGTTAGTCACTGTTACTTTGATACGTCTGAGCTGAGGTTCGTATCAGTTTCCGTATATGTGTCCGACGAGCGCATTGTCAATCTCGTTCGTGATGACATGGAATTAAAAGTAAAAAGTTAATGTGGTTGAAAAAAGATTAAGATCTGCTCTGGGAACCATTAGTGTGTGTGAATGAACCCCGTACTTATGCATTGCTCTTCTTTAACCTCCTGGAGATGACTTCAACACTAAATTTAATCGTTTTGTATCCACTAACTGTTTGTGGCTTTCGGTTGGCGGCCCCACTTGTGAACCGCCGTGGTCCAAAAGGGTCTCATGGACCACAGGTTGAGAACCGCTGAACTACGGGGAGAAACTGTTCAAGAGGACGCACAAGGCTCATATAGAGCAGTGGTTCCCAAACGGTGTGCCGCGGCACCAAAGGTTGCCGTGAGATCAACTAATGATGCCGCCAAAATTGAGGGCAAAAATAATTCTCATATTACCGACTCTCTCTGTCATCCATTTTTGTTCATTAAAGCAGCATCGGTGTAAAGATGAGTATTTTCATATTATCCAGGGACAAAATTTTGTTACACTGATGTTGAATCAACAAAATACTGACAAACTAGAATTTAGATTTTCTAACAAGGGTGCCTGAGACTTCTGAAAGGCTTGGCAAAGGTGCATCAAGCCAGAAAAGGTTGGGAACCACTGATTTAGAGTGTAACTTCCGGTAAAGGCATGCGGTTGACACGTGACTTCCGGTAAAAATATGGACAACTTCGTGATTTTGGATCACTATTGGTTTCCGAGCTTTGAGTCCCGATCACATCAGAATTCGTCCTGAGTCACATTATATTTTAGAGGAAAAGCCTGGCAGGGAAGATGTTTACATTCTTTGGAATCCTGCCTGTTGACGTCATCTACTGATTTGGCGACACTGCAAGTGGGCTCGGTGTTCCGACATATGAACGTTGGCGAGGGATGTCGCGAGCTGGTACGGTGCTTACCAGTCCTTACGTTCCATTACATGAAGTGGTCTTGTATTTGTCTACCTGAAGGCAAATAATTCCATCCACATGACCTCTCACGCTGTTCCTTTCTCTTCACATTGAATTAATAGTGTTCATTTCTCTTTTAGTTGAATTTATTATCGTAATTGGAAACTGGTATGTTATAACACATTTGTAAATGTTCACTATAAACCCACTATCATCGTAACATTACCCCTGAGTTTCTCTACTTCTCTGTCTTGACATAAACACGAATTCTTCTAGCCCTTATATCACTTTATCATATCATTGGTCTCTCTATATTCGTTTCCTTATTCTCCCAACCATTTAACCATCTCTTCCTCCATTGCAATCATACTATCAAAAAGTCGTCTCTTCATTCCTCTCCACTTTTGGTACTCTTCACTTCCTTCGCTATCCTTCCCTCATTCTTCTTGTTCCCTCCCCTTTCTTTCATCAGGATCTCTCCTTCCTTTCGTGTCAAAGATGTCCTTCCTTCCTGTGGAGGCACGGGACATTCGCCTGAGGGTGACCTGGAAGATGGACACGAAGACGAAGAGGTTGAGAACCTCATTGTCAAGACCTCTGGGCGTCGAGGCGTCTTGGGATGCATCTTCCTACTGGTCTGAAGAGAAGGAAGCGAGCTAAGAGGAAGACCTTCAGACCTTCGTGGACAGGGAGGAGGAGTTAGTGGAAAGGTGATATGAGGAGGAAGGATAGTGAAAGGATGTCGCAGGAAGCCGGTGAGAAAAATAAGAGAAAATAGGAACAAGAAAATGAAGAAGAGAAAGAGAAGGCAAAGGAAGAATAGGATTAGGAAGAGTAAGAGGGGAAGTAAGGAAAGAGGAGAGAAAAAAGGGAAAAAGTGGGAAGAGAAGGAGGAGGAAGAGAAAAAAAAAGAAAAATAGAAATAGGAAGGGGAAGGAAAGAAGAAAAATATAATGATGAGGAAGAAGAGGAAAGGAGGAAGAGGATGAATATGAAATAGGAGAGTAGGAGGAGGAGATGGTGGCAGAGATGGAATAGGAAGACGAAGAGGAAGATTAAAGGTAGAAAGGGAAGAAGGAGAATTAGAAGGGGGTTGTGAAGGAAGAAGAAAAGGAGGAGGAACATTAGGAGGAGAAAGAGGAAAAAGAGAGGATTAGGACAAAGATGAAGAGGAGAAGGGGGATGAAGAAGAAGGGAAAGAGGAGAAGGGGAAAGAAGAAGAAAAGGGGGAAAAGGGGAAGAGGAGGGAGATAAAGAGAAAGGGGAGAGGGGGAGGGGGAAGGATAGGAGGAAGAGGAAAAAA
>NC_134777.1:22556261-22566261 GCF_046742065.1 Oratosquilla oratoria | reverse complement strand
TCCCTTTTTTCTATTCCGTTTCTTATTCTCGCCCTTTCTCCTCTTCCCTTTCCATCTCTACTTTCCTTTTCATATTTGCTCTACTTTCTCCTTACTCTTCTTTATCCTCATCTTCATATTTCCTTTCTCTTTAATTCTCTTTTCATTCTCCTTCACCTATTCTTCCATCGCTCCTCTTTACTAACTAGGTACTTTCATCTCTTCTCCCCTCTTCTTCTCTTTTCTCTCTTCCTTTATCCTTCCGTTTCATTTTCCTTCCCTCCCACTTCCCCCGTTTCCTTGATCTCTCCCTCACTCCATTCATGTTTCTCTGCTTTTATATTCGCCTCCTATGCTGCTGTTTGTTGCTCCCCTATCTTGTTCTCTTCTTCCATTTCTTCTTCTTCCATTAGTAAATTTTGTTCTGAATGCTCTCTTATGCCCACTCTCTCTTCCCCCCCTCTTTTTCTCTTTTTCCTTCTTTGCTTATACTTTCTCACTTTTTCCTCTCTGTTCTTTCTTTTCTTTCATCTTTTTCCTTTCTTCTCTTTTCGTCGTTTCACTCTTGCTCTTTTATTTTCCTATTTTCATTCTTTCTGTCCCTGTCATATTCATTCCCTTCGCTTCAGCTCTCTCATCTTCCTCTTTTACTTTTTCTTCTTCATTTTCCTGACACACGAGTCTGCATCTCCTTCACTCTCTTTTAATTCCCCTATCCACCTTCTCTTTACCCATTTTACTCTATTCTTTTCTCTTTACTTAATCTCTCCTGAGTTCTCTCTCTTATCTCAGTCCTTTAATTCCTCTTTTATTTCTCCATGTTTAACATTTCATACTCTGCTGTCTTTCCTATCTGAAATTTCTCTTTCTGCATCCATATTTCCTTAACTTTTTCCTTCGAAGTCTTATATTGTCTAGTCAACTTTCAACTCTTCTTTTCCCACGATCTACTGTCTCACCCTGTCTGTGATAATATTCCCCCCCTTCGCTTTCTCTTTCTTTTTCTTCTTCCTTCATTCCTCTCTCGTTCCCATCCCCTTTATTTAACTTACTTTCCTATCGTTGTCGTTTTCTTCATCATCGTTATTGTCACTATTATTGTCATTGTCATTATCAGCATTAGTGACACCGTCAAAATATTATTACAATATCACTACTCTCATAGCATTATCACTATCGTTATTACACTTCCCTTCTCCCCTTTGCAACTTCTTCCCCTTCCACTTTCCCTCCTTTACCTAAACCTTTCCCTCCTTTTACTTCTTCCCTACTGTCCCACCACCCCTCCGTTCCTCTCCACCTACCCTCCATCTTCTTCTTTTGCCGGGACCAGACTGGAAGGGGTGCCCAGCCTCAGCATATTACTTATAAATACAAATAAACAATATGACATTGAGTTCATGAAGAAGATTCACTGGTCCCCAAGTTTCATTGTTGCAGGTGCTCGCTATGAGAGATTGAACCTTATACACCGAATCTGTTGGGGTTGTTTACTCAAGTATTACAAAGGTGGACTGGCGACTCTCAATATATGACACTATACACAGAAGGGAGGGGGGAGGGGAGGGAGAAAGTGGGGGAGAGAGGGGGAGAAAGAGATGGGAGGTGAAGGGGAAGAGGAGAAGTGGGAGGAGTCGGAGATGACACCATATATAGGGGGAGGAGGGATCGTTGAAAAGGGGGAGGTGAATGTAAGAGCAAAAACCTGAAAAGGGGAGGGAAGGGAAGACGCCGTTAAAGGAGAGAGGCGGAAGGGAGCAGCAGGAAGAAGCGGGAGAAGAGGAGGAGGAGGAGGGAACCTAGAGAGCAGAGGGGAAGGGACAAAGAAGGAACTCCTGGAGGGAGCCGCAGGAGGACGGCGATGAGAAGAGTGCTTAAGAGTTGGAAGACAAGGAGGAGGGCCTAAAGAAAGAGGAGGGGAAGGAGGTGGGGGGAGAGGAAGAAAAAAATAGGTAGGGGGAGGAATACTAGGATAAAGAGGAGGAAGGGGAAAGACAAGGAGAAGAAACAGAAAGAGGGAGAAGAATCACAAGGAGGAATGGAAGGATCGTATGGTATGAGAAGGGAAGGATGAGAAGGATGAGAAAGAGGGTGAGGTTAAAGATGAAGAAGAAGAAGAAATTGATGACGAAGGCAGTGATGATGATGGTTGATGATGATGACGATGATGATGATGATGATGTATTAAATGTTGGAGAGAGAGAAGATAATTAGGAGCAATAGGATGAACAGGAGGATGAATGTAAGAGGATTCTGGTGGTGATGACAATGAAGAGAAGAAAAAGGAAGGATGGGGGAAAGGGATGGAATGTGAGGAATAGGTAGAAAAGGAAGAAGAAGAAGAAGAGGAAGAACGAAAAAGAAATGAGAAGGAAGAACAAGAAGAGGAGGAGGAGGAGGAGGAGGAAGAGGAGGAGGAGGAGGAGGAGGAGGAAGAGATTTAATATTTTGTCGGAAATATCCAGCGCTTCTGTCTTTTGGGGACACTATGGCGCCAAACATTGAGTGGTAGATGTGGCAGAACGGAAGGACGGTTGGAATTAGAAGTGATCAACATTCATTCCTAAATGGAGACTAGTCTCTGTCATCATAAAACAATGTTGAGTGAATTGGTTCGTAGGGAGAGACGGAGGAAAAGAAGATGATGAAAAAAAAGAGGAGGAGGAGGAGGAGGAGGAGGTGGAGACAGAGGAGAAGAGGGAAACAGATGAATGGAAGTAAAAGGATGAGGAATAGAAGGAAAGGAGTAAAGAGATGGAAAGTAAGGAATAGATATAAAAGGAGGAAAAATAGACAAAAACAACAGAAAGAAAAAAAAGGAAGAGGAAGAGGCAAAAGAGGAGGAGGAGGGTAAGGAGAACAAAGAGAAAGAGGAGGAGGAGGAGGAAAGGAGGAAGAGGCTGAGGAGGAGGAGGAGGAGGAGGAAAAGGAAGAGGAGGAAGAGACCATTAACGCGAAGATTATCAAGACTCTTTGAAAGAACTGGAGGATATGAAAAAAAAGTAGAACGGCTTAGAGCGAGGGGCTCAAAAAACAGGAAATGGCCGAATTTCAAGATCATAAGTTCCTCAGTGAAAAGCTGGAGGTAAGCACATCCATTCCCTCACACAAGGCAATGACTGAACAGAATTGGGTTACAAGGGCTTGGGGGCGGGTACCTGGGGAGGGACAAGCAACGAACTGTTATCGGGATGAGGAAGGAAGGGGGAGGGACAAAAGTACACATGCATGTGTGTGTGTCTCTTGTACATTTTGTAGTTTGTTTTCTGATAAAAGTATAACGTTGGGTTGTCACCTGAGGGTTATTAGGTTCAGTCTAAACCGTCACCTTTGCCCTATGTTCTCACACAGCCGGGATAAGAGCAAGTGACCATCTGCTGTAGTTACTGTGGAGCAAACACTGGCGAAAGTAATTAAAGAAGAGATAGGAAACCAAAGAGCCACAACGCCAACTATGGATCTGTTTACATTGTAGTTGGTTTTTACAAACATGTAGTTTGTGGATTTCGTGTTTTCAATTTTTGTTTTGGCTGAAGAATGTCTTAATATCTCACAATTTGTTTATGCAGTACTGGTAAATAAATTTATTAGTTGATATTTGCAGACCAACGTGTACTTGTACTTTCAAGAGGGCTTGGATTGTATATGCATGTGCGTGTGTATGTGTTAGTGTGTATACGTGTGTGTGCGTGTGTGTGTGTTTGAGTGTGTGTGTGTGTGTGTGTGTGTGTGTGTGTGTGTATGCGCGCCGCGCGCACGCGCGTGTGCGTGATTCACCATGGTCTTTGGATCACGTGTTGGACTCGTGATCGACATCTATTTCCGCCCCGTAAGAGAGCTCCGAGCTCGTATAAGACCGATCTATGGGTAATGCTGTGACCTTACACTCATACAACACCAAACTCCCCGCCCACGAGAGTTGGAGTAACAACCAGGAGCGCAGCGATACTGAATTTAATTCAGCCTGGGCGGGATTCGAACCCGGACTTCCGTAGTGGCAGCCGGGAGCTCTACCAACTGCGCCACGAGTTGTGTGTGTGTGTGTGTGTGTGTGTGTGTGTGTGTGTGTGTGTGTGTGTGTGTGTGTGTGTGTGTGTGTGTGTGCGTGTGTGAATTCATGGATGTTTATATATTTCTTAATGCGTTTTATCCTCGTGTATCCCCCTCTCTGTCTGTCTGTCTCTCTCTCTCTCTCTCTCTCTCTCTCTCTCTCTCTCTCTCTCTCTCTCTCTCTCTCTCTCTCTCTCTCTCTCTCTCTCTCTCTCTCTCTCTCTTTCTTTTCTGGTGTATACTTGTATGCATATGCATTTCCGTGTGTGTAAATGTAAACGTTGGTGCTTAGCTATCTTATTCCATTCTCTTGTGCTACTTGTGTTGCAAAACCCTTTGATCTGATCAGCCTTTTTCAGAGTTCGTGCGTTAAATTCTTTGTATGGTAAGGTGATCGGCTTATGTTAAGGGACACTAAGCTGTGACTGGCACACTCATTCTTTCCCTTTGTGTAACGATAGCCTGCGACTGTCATTTGGGATCGACTCATAAGAACATAAAAACATAAGAATGAAGGAGACTGCAAGAGACCATAAGGCTTACACTAGGCAGGATTTGAAACTATGAGCCGGGATCGATCCCAAACACACCCAGCTCTATTAATGTAGTATTAATGCAAGTAGAGTGATTTATTTTTTTATATGTAATTAATGGAGTGAAGCATTCCGAATATGTTTCATTTTATTTCGCTTTTCACACGGTCTTTGTATGTGGAACGAAAGTCTGTGAAGAGGAAATACAGACCAAAAACATTTAATGATTTACGCGGTTTGGTGAGTCTGTGGTAAGGCTTGCTGTAGTGTTTGCTTTTGTGTGTTTTGACGCTGGTGATGATAATGTGCTCCATTTGAAGGCGCTCGTCTGGAAGCAGAGGCCTTGCGGTCGTCTGTCCGGGTCTGGAACGTCGAGATTCAGTTCACGAGGAATTCAGAGCCTTTCACCGGACCTGACAAACAAATTCTTCCATCAGAAAGTTGAGCTTTGTTTTGATTTCTATTTTGTGATTTATTTATTTATTGGTTTATTTATTTATGAGATTTATATGTTCATTTATTTATTTACAATTTTTTATTTTTGTTTCTTACTGCCAATGAAGTTAGTAATATGTTGTTTCCTGATGTTATAAAGCGTTACTGCTGATCCAGGGCAGTGGACAGGATGCAGGGATGACCCGTCATCCAGGAGGTGCCAAGGTGAGAGGGAGGGAGGGGGATGGAGGGGAGTGGAGTATGTAGGGGATGGAATGGGTGGGAGTGGTTTGTATGCCTTTTCCTTTTTGGCTACCTCCCGTATAAGGGGGAAAGAAGCATTTGGCACATGTATGTATGTATAAAGCGTTACTAAGGATGAATTTTTTTTTAAATGCATTGTTTGAAGTGGCGTGATTTGAAAGGGATGTATACAGTCGGCTTAGAGACATGAAACCAATATATGGTATCCACTGTCTCTATTTTCTTGGCAAGTATTCGATATAAAATTATCTTCGAAATGTATACTTTAGAACAAAATCATTCCGCTTTGTAGATGAATGTACGAGTATACACAACTAAAAACAAAATCATATATATATATATCGTAAGAACTATAGGGTGATTCAAGTATTTTACAGCCTCTTGTACATCATCATATGAATATTCTGACTCCTTAGATGGTCTTATATCAAGGTATTTAGTAATATTTGTGTGTATTTTTAGAGGTGTGTTATGAGGAATTTGGATGAGTGTCATATGATATATACGTTAGTGAAGAAATATATACTATACGAATAAATACAGTGTATTCACCTTGGTCTTTGAATCACGTGCTGGACTCGAGATTGATAGCTATTTCCCTCCCGGAAGAGAGCTCAGAGCTCGTATGACCGATCTATGGGTAATGCTGTGACCTTACACGCACACACACACACAACTCCACGCCCACGAGACTCGAAGCGCAGGGATACTGAAATTATTTCAGCCCTGGGCAGGATTCGAACCCGGACCGCCATAGTCAGGAACTCTATCAACCGCGCCACCGAGTGTGTTACAGAAGTAATGTTGAGTAATGTTTGAATGATCTCACTGGAATGAGATCGATTTGTTTATTCAAATTCTCGTCTTAAATATTTAGTCAATGTGATTTGAATATCAACCCTTTCATTGCTTATGGTAGTTTACGATTTTATTTTGATTTTTCTCCAGTCCACTTTATTCAGCCGAAAGGAAGCATTTTTATAAAAGTGATTGTATTAATCACATCACAATGAACCCGCTCACACTAATACTGCCGAGTTGTATATTCATTCTGATTGCCGAATAGTTACTTGTTTCAGTTAATGGAAGCTTCCTGTACGGCTAAAGGGGTAAAGGAAGAGTAATTAACCGTTGTTTGAGACGAACAAGAACATCAAAGATATTGAAAGCGACTTACTTCTGTCGACAAAGATGAGATTTATGTTGGTCAAGATTAATTGGTGTAAGTCGGTGATAGCGACTGGTGATGTGTTGTTAGGTAGACCTGGTGTGGTGTTACCAAACACCATCTGGTTCAAGAGTTTGGTGCAGCAACGCGTGTTGGTGATTACCGACGCGTGGATCAAGTTCTGTGGACGGGATACAAAGGAATGACGCTCCCCTGGGGCTTTCTATACACGACTCCTGGCCTCTATGCGCTTCTTATGGAAGTGTTTATGGATACACATACACACACACACACACACACACACACACACACACACACACACACACACACACACACACACACACACACACACACACAAACACACACACACACACACACACACACACAGACACACACACACACACACACACACACACACACACACACACACACACACACACACACACACACACACACACACGCACACTCACACACACACACACACACACACAAACACACACACACACACACACACACACACACACACACACACACACACACACACACACACACACACACAAATACACTGGAGACACTAATGGCAATAACGATACAGGATATCAAAACGTTGTCAGGAAGACATATATAATAATAAAAAAAAAAAAACACGAAAAATTGCGATAAATCGAGAGATTACGTCTAACCTGAATGTAAAATGACTCTGCAAATAGCTCCATGGCTAAGAGCGGTGCTGGTTCTTTAATGAAATGCCAAGGTTAACTAGCTGGACTCCTTCGGACAGGAAAGGGCTGCTATTCTGGGCACGTTCAGTGAGCCCTTATTCAAATTCGATAAGATCTGCGAAAAATGTCTCAGGATTTGTTAAACAGCTAAGGCAATACTCGAAATAATGGCTATTTAACAATATATTTATCTATTCCTATATGTCTATCTACTTGTCTGTTTATTTATCTATGTGTGTAAGTATGTGTGTATGTATGTAATGTATTTATGTATGTATTTATATGGGTATGTATTTGTATATATATATATATATCTATCTATCTATCTATCTATCTATCTATCTATCTATATATATATATGTACATGTATGCACGTATGTATATATGTGTGTATGCATGTATGTCTTTATATATGTACATATCTATGTATATGTGTATGTATGTATGAATGCACTTATTCATACTTGTATTTATGCATGCATGCATTTCTCATCTCTATACATATGTTTCTGTACTATATATGTATGTATGTATGTATGTATGTATGCATATGTACATGATTATGCATAAATATGTATGTATACTAAGTATGTATGCATATATGTGTATGTATTTATTTATTTATGCATGTATGTATACATGTATTTATGTATGTATGTATGTATATATGTACATACGTATGTATGTATGTATGTATGTACGTATGTACATATGTACATATGTACGTATGTATGTGTGTATATATGCATGTATGTATGTACGTATGTTTGTATGTGCCTATGGACACATGCATGTATACTATATATGCATGTATGTATGTCTGCATGAATGTATGTGCCTTTGTATATATGTATGTATACTACATATATATATATATATATGTATATATATATATATATATAATATATATATAAAAGTATATATGCATGTATATATGTATGTATATATATATATATATATATATGTATATATATGTATATATATAATATATATATATGCATATATATGTATATATATATATAATATATGTATATATATATATATACATGTACGAGTATGTATGTATATACATATATATATATATATATATATATATATATATATATATATATATATATATACATGAGAAATCACATAAACTCGTGATTCTAAATATGCGGAAAAACCATAAAGGAAAAAGAAAAACTGATGACCAAGCGCTTTCGTTTATTCAGACATCCTCAGGGTACATATTTATATATATTCCGCATATATATGTATACATGTACGAGTATGTATATATGTATATATACAAATATATTTTCATAAGTATACATATATACTTGTATGTAATAATAATAATAATGATACTAATAATACTAATAATAATAATAATAATGATAATAATAATAATAATAATAATAATAATAATAATAATAATAATAATAATAATAATAATAATAATAATAATAATAATAATAATAATATACGGTTTATTGAGTATAGCAGCATTACTGTTGAAAATATCCTACAAGATTATAACATTATAAAACTATGACAGTGAAAAGATGTTGTTACAAGCATTAAAAAACAAAAAAACATTAAGGGAAGGAATAGCTGTGTTGTACAACATTGTTATTTCTTGTTGATTAAATCCACAAATGTCGGTATGGGGTTCTACTTATACCGGTCGGTGCGTGCCCTGATCGGCTTGATGGTATTGTGGTGCCGCACCTATGGCCGTGGCTGTGGTACCAGTGGAGGTAGCAGGATCCGGTGCCGAGGATGTTTAACTAGGTTGATCGTAAAGGACCTCAGACTCTGAAGGTAACGGTCAGCAAGGGTTGTAAATCCGACTGTGGTGAGAGCATGCCGATAGATGGTGCACTCGTTCCAAAGGATTGTAAGACAGGCTTTTTTCTACACTTTCTCCAGCTGTCGCTGTTGCGTGACTGTGAGTGAGGAGGCACAGGAAGGTGCCGCGTACATCAACTTGGGTAAAATGAAGGAAGTGTAGATGGTTTTGAGATCTTCAGCCTGTGCCCTCAATGAACTCAGAGAATGGCGAAGCGAGGTTACTTGGATCTCCTTTATGTCCTGATTTGTGAATGTAAAATCTTCAAACGAAAAGGCGTGACTCCGCATTGTTTCCTATAAGTATTAGTAAATGAATAATATATTCGTGCTATATAGATATTGCTGCTGTCGTTCTGATAAGGACAAGTTTGGGGTTTGGTTAAGAGTCAAATTGCCAGGATGGAACTATTAAAGAAAAGGAGGGGCAGTGGTAGGGATAGAAGATAATAATGATTATAATAATACTAGTAACAACAACAACAACAACAAAAACAACAATAATGTAATAATAACAACAATGATAATAATAAAAAGAAGAAGAAGAAGGAGAAGAGAAGGAAAAAGTAGAAGAGGAAAAGGAAGAAGAAGAGTAATAGGAAGAAGAAGAGGAAGAGGAACAAGAGGAAGAATTGGAAGAAAAAGAGGAAGGAGAGGAAGAAGAGAAAGAGGAAGAAAAGGAAGAAGAAGAAGAAGAAAAGGAAGAAGAAGAAGAAGAAGAAGAAGAAGAAAAATGGATGTACAGAGGATGGGTGAGAGGACAACCAACGTAGGATGGATGACAAAGAGAATGAAGGAAGAAGACACATGTGTTTCAGAGAGAGGAGGGACAGGAAATATACAACGGTGACGATTAAGGTGATGGAGAATGGTTAAAAAAAAAAAAAAAAAAAGGGGGAGAGAATGGATGAGGGAGGGGAGCAGGGGACGAGGGGAAAGACACGAGGGGGGCAAGGAAAAAGTGAATGAGGGAAGTGAGGGTTCCGAACGCTGTGAGGGAAGGGAAAGTGTCTGAG
>NC_134777.1:22546261-22551261 GCF_046742065.1 Oratosquilla oratoria | reverse complement strand
AGTTTCAACAAGAATCTTGTTGAAACTTGTTGTGGGCTGCACAGTGATATATATTACATGTAGGCTTATACCGTTCCTTGTATACTTGTGGCAAGTCTATATAACACTGCTCCTTATATTGATATGCTAAAAATGTCCTTTAGCAATCAGATCGCATATCAGATAGCAATCCCATAATATTTAAAATCTATAAAAAACTATTTAAATCAAATCAATCTGATTTAAATAAAAAAAAAAAACGATCTTTGATATTTTTTAAAAAGATAAATAAGTCGCCAACCCTGGTGTCCACTAACCTGTTAAGTCCGGCTAAAATTGTCATTTCAAAGCATAACAGTGCCTTAAAAATAGTTTCCTATTTCACTATAAAAGTTTATATTAACTTATACTGCATTGAATAAGTTAATAGTTGATATATTTGTCTTATATACAATGTTAGGTTTCTGGTTTTGATATATTTGTCCAATATGAAATGTTAGGTTACAAAGAAAGCAATGGCCTCCGCTAGCGGACCCAGGGATCTGGGTGCGCACGTCCTGTGTAATAGTAGTCCTTGATATATATATATATATATATATATATATATATATATATATATATATATATATATATATAATATATATATTTGTATATATGTGTGTGTGTGTTTATATATATATATATATATATATATATATATATATGCATATATATATACACACTGTATCATGCATGTATGCATGTTTGTGTGTGCGTATGTGTGTGTGAGTCCTTATATACATCTGCTGTGCCAGATTTATATAAGGATATGCATGTGAGTATGTATGTGAAGGTTTCTTTCTCCGTCTTCCCTACCTCTCCCCTCTCCCATATACTGGAGCCCTAGGGTTAATGTTCTCGACACGTGCGGGAGTATTCAGAGTTCAAATCTCCAGGGTTGATACAAAAATAAATTGTATTAGTTGTGTTTCATACGAAATTCTGCGTTTGTATATGACCTGCGAAGCTCACAGACAATACACACAAAATGAGCCCATGCTACTACAAGAAAAGTAATCTCCCTTTGAGCAGGAATTCACTGTTTCCGTTCAGGCATGCCTCAGTATGTCGAAGAGATGGTGTGCCATGCCTGTGTAAAAAAAAAAAAAAAAAAAAAAACAAAAAAAAAAAAAAAAAAAAAAAAAAAAAAAAAGCCCCATGGTTCCCCACCAAAGTGCTGGAGGGGCGGCCTTTCTCTCTCTCTCTCTCTCTCTCTGTCTCTAATACACACGCAGATTCACACACATACACACACACACACACAAACATACACACATACACACACACACACACACACACACACACACACACACACACACACACACACACACACACACACACACACACACACACACACACACACACACACACACACACACACACACACACACACACACACACACACACACACACACACACACACACACACACACACACACACACACACATACACACGCTTGCAAATAAGCACAAGAACGGTACACAATAACCACCCTATTCAAATTAGTAAGTACCTGGGGTTATGTATATGCCTTCCATATCCGCAACACCAAAGACCCATGGTATTCGTGAAGAGGCGCTACCTACTCAAGATACCAATGGCGAATTATGTTATCCGTTGGGGTTCCTTACACATAACAATTGCCGTGAGCCGCGTCGTATGATGCGTCAGTCTTCATAAACATTGCAGGTAAACATCCAGTTTGAGTTTCTTTCTCATATCATCAGTTGGTAGCACTGAATCAAAATGGGAGGACTGGGAGTGATCTTGCCAGGTCCCAGGCTAGTCTTCTCTGTAAGGGAGAGTTAGGTTAAAAAAAAAAAAAAAAAAAAAAAAAAAAATAGAAAGGATCCTCATATGTATAGGCAGTTTTGATGGAACTAATACGATCATATTTCCTTTCCTTTCGCTCCCGTTGCCCCTGCCTCTCATCTCTCCCCTCCCCTCTTCCTCCTCCTCTTATATTCCTCTCCCGCCCACTTTCTCTTCTCCCTCCTCCCCTCTTCTTCCCTGCCCATTGCCCCCCCCCCCCTCAACCCATTTCTCCATGTCAACAGAAGAATGACCCAGATTTTACAGAGATCAGACCAACTTGCACCGTAGGGGACTCTCGAAGTAGACGGCTTCCCCGAGCCGTCCGCCGTTTTCATTACCAGAAGCAAAGAAAACGGGGAAAAAGATTGACAAATGATGCGTAAAAGCGGACGACAGAGGAAAGCAAAGGTGTACATGTGTGTTTAAGGTATAAAAGGCGTGTATCATGCAAATGGTAAGCGGGAGGTTCACAGCCTAAAGACTCCCATTGAGTATGGGAGTGGATGAAAGAAGTCTGAATGTGGAAGGGGCAGAGAAGGGAAAGGAAGCGAAGGGAATTGAAGGGAGGATACTGTGAGGGAGAGAAGGGATACAAAATGTTAAAGGCATGGGGAGAATTTCCATGATCTGAGTAAAAATGGAAAGGAAAATATTGTTGGAATGGGATGGAAACAAGAGACATAGCGAACGATGGAAAAAAAGCAGACAGTAGAAATAGAGAGAAAAATAGAATTAGGAATATAAAAAATAAAAGAGATACCTTCCATTTGTGGATCCACCCACTCCCTCAAGACAGAAAGAAATGTGAAAAAAAAACAGAACAGCAGTATGTATAGACACATACTGTACAGACTGTGTATTGTATATGGACACTATATATGTACATAGATAAATATGTAATATGTGTACATGTAATTATATAAGTACATTATATATGTATATATATATATATATACATATGTATATATGTATATATATGTATATATATGTATATATATGTATATATATATATATACATATATATATACATTATATATGTATAATATATATACATATATATATATATATATATATACATACATATATATATATATATATACATATATATATATATATATATATATATATATATATATATATATATATATATTCATGAAAGTGGCAGCTGCCGACAAGACTGACGAGTTAAACGCCATATGAGGACGGAGCCTTTATTTGTACGACGTTTCGCTTATTACATCTTTTTCAAGTACTTGAAAAAGCTGTAATAAGCAAAACGTCGTACAAATAAAGGCTCAGTCCTCATATGGTGTTTAACTCGTCATATTCTCTTGGTCTTTGGATCACGTGTTGGACTCGTGATCGATAGCTATTTCCCTCCTGGAAGAGAGCTCAGAGCTCGTAGGTCCGATCTATGGGTAATGCTATGACCTTGCACACACACACACCCCCAACTCCCGCCCACGAGAGTTGGAGTAACACCCCTCAGCGCTGCGATACTGATATTATTTCAGCCCCGGGCGAGAGTCGAACCCGGACCTCCGTAGTGGCAGGCCAGAGCTCTAACCACAGCGCCATGAGATGTGTGTGCATATGTGTGTGTGTATGTAGCTAAATATATCTCAATATCACCAAGAGGAGCTCAAAAAAAAAAAAAAAAAAAAGGGGGCGGGAGTGATGACCATTTAGACACGGTTCACTGGACTCCCCTTCGATTTTGTCCAGACAGAGGTTACGAGAGGGTCTGCCCTCATCAAAACACTCCCATACCTTCCTGAATATGGGCGGAAGAATCAACGCAGTGTTATTGACAAAACTCAAAAATATAACCCTTCATATCTACGTTATCTATTCATTTCCTTTAAGGAGCCGGAAGATATAGCAAATATCTTTGAAGATTGTTTAGTCTTTAGATCAGATGTGTGTAGGTTCGGTGTGGGGGGGCGGAGTTGGATAGAGTTCTGGATGGCGGGAGGGGAGACAGGTACCTGCACTTGTGAATGGAACAAAATGAGGGAGGGTAATGAGAATACAGTAGATAGACGCCGTAAAGGAGATGGGTAAAAAAATATAGAAACAATGAAAGTTGTATGGGGTACAGCACCTGCAGCAGCAGTACTACTAGGAGCAATAGTAGAAGCAGAAGTAGTAGTAGTAGACGTAGTAGTAGTAGTAGTAGTAGTTGTTGTTGTTGGTGGTGTAAATAATGATAGCAGCCCGAGCAATAGTACTTCTACCATTGTTATTATTATTATTATTATTATTATTATTATTATTATTATTATTATTATTATTATTATTATTATTATTATTATTATTATTATTATTATTATTATTATTATTATTATTATTATTATTATTATTATTATTATTATCATTATTATTATTATCATTATCATTATCATTATCATTATTATTATCATTATCATTATCATTATTATTATTATCATTATCATTATCATTATTATTATTATTATCATTATTATTATTATTATCATTATTATTATTATTATTATCATTAATTATTATTATCATTAATTATTATTATCATTATCATTATCATTATTGTTATCATTATTGTTATCATCATTATTGTTATCATTATTGTTATCATTATCATTATTGTTATCATTATTATCATTTTACTAACATAATTATTGTCATTATCATTATCATTATTATTATTATTATTATTACTATTATTATTATTATTATTATTATTACTATAATCATTATTGTTATTATCATTATTAGTAGTAGTAGTAGTTGTACTAGTAGTAGTAGTAGTAGTAGTTGTACTAGTAGTAGTAGTAGTAGTAGTAGTAGTAGTAGTAGTAGTAGATGATGTTAACTTTAGACAAGTTATCTGGTCCTAGACACCATCTTGCGCGTTACAAGAAAACCTACGTTCTTGCAGAACCTTCCGAGCCTGAAGACGGCCCCCAGGTTCCCAAGCAGTTCTTGTAATACTGCTACCACCCAGGAAGACTTGGCCTGTGGATACCCCACATATAAAGAGCACAGGCTCGGCTAATGAAAAAAAAATCTAATAATAGCATCACTCTTGCAAGGAGTAAGACCACCCATACCGGAAGGAAGACTGGTCTGGGATGGGTTTTGATCGAGGGCTGAGGGAGAATTGGGGGGTGAGAGAATGGTCGATGAT
>NC_134777.1:22536261-22541261 GCF_046742065.1 Oratosquilla oratoria | reverse complement strand
TAAAATTCTAATTTCTAATGATGGACAGCGGTCGCCAAGGGTGGCGAAATGTCCGGTTCTCAGTGCCATGGATTGTAGGTACAGGGAAAGAGATATCGTAATATCTACTGGGTCTTTTCGAAAGCCTCTTCTTTGCTGAATAAAATCGTCTGGCGTTGTCCAGGATACATACAAAGAAAAGGAGAAGGAAGGATTGGGAAAAGAGAAAGAGGTGGTAGTGAAGGTAATGACAGCAGGGAGGAGATCTTAAGAAGGTTGAAGAGATCGAATGTGGATGCTGCCAAAATGAGAGAGAGAAAGAGAGAGAGAGAGAGAGAGAGAGAGAGAGAGAGAGAGAGAGAGAGAGAGAGAGAGAGAGAGAGAGAGAGAGAGAGAGAGAGAGAGAGGGAGAGAAGAGGAAAACATTCAGGAAAAGAAGAATAAAGGAAACCGAATGAATCCTTCAGACTCGGTCGGCGTTTCATCTTACTTTATCCCTATCATTACCGGACATATATTCATGCCCCCTGATTCGATGCTCTTAACATGATTGCGCTAATGATAGCAATTGCTGACTTGTTTCTTCCACCTACGACTATATTTTGCGATCCAACACCTACCTAGTTTTTCCAATAAGAATTTAGAAAGGGTTGATACTGGTTATTTTGGAAATTGCTAGTTTAAACACTTTATGTAAATCCCCATTTTTCAATATTTTTCTTAAAAAAGAATACGGAAAATGTATTGTTTTTTAAAGTTCTCGAATATTGAATGTTTAAGATACATGAAATCATTCAATTCAATCCATAACGTTGTTTTCCATAATGTTTGTGTCTTACTTTATTTTAGCACCCTGTGATATTAGTAAGTACAGAGGGGTCTTTTGAAATTTGACTTGCGTCTTTTTTCTGTCTTTGTCTCAATAACACTTTAAGCTCTTGTCTCTTTATTGTAGCTGTTGCCAAGCGACTTTATTCAGCTGAAAATAACACCTAACTCGACCAGTGGAGCGAGGTCGGATGTCCATCAACTGTCAGCAGCCTTTTCTTTTTCTTTCGTTCTTTTTTTTTTATTTCTTTCGTTTTTTCTTTGATTGTTCAAATGTTTTATTTATTTATTTATTTATTTATTTGTTATTTATTCATCCACTTGTTTATTTATTTATCTATTTATCTATTTATTTATTGTATATTTATTTATCTATTTGCTTATTAGTCACGCCCCCTTTCTTCACTGACCAATCAGGATTGCATATTGGGTCGTAGGACGTCAGCGGCGGTTGCGAGGATTTGGCAATTGGCCAGCAAGAAAGGAAGCATAGTTTATTTTGACAAAAACAAAAGCAGTGTCCAGTATAGATGAATGAAGTGGCCAGAAAATAACTAGAAAATGAAATAGTAAAATTACAAAGAATTACAATGATGAAGCGTGCCGACAGGAAACCTAAGGTCCGGAAAAAAAAACATTGAGTTGGACTGTAATTGAAATACGTTGTCATAGTTTCAACACAATGGAGCCCAGTCCACAGGTTTGCCTCTGGCTAACATCAGACAGTTCTATTCAATTGACGGGGAATGTCATCGTGCCTCAAGGATTGAAGGTTACTTTGTGACACCCCTATGGGACAGAGTCACGCAAATTTCTCTTGTGGCTGGAGACAAAAAAAACAAAAAACAAAAAAAAAAAAAACTTTTCCTGTACCTCTGCTTTACTGTCCTGCCTAAATAGTTTCTTTACTTTGCTGACTCTACCTTTTCGGCGCGACATTGTCTCCGTGGACAGAAGCGCAATTAGGATCGGCAAAATACTGTATCGTTTAACCCAGGTGGAATGGGGTCCTCTACAGACTTTGTTTTGGCTAAAGCTAAACGCTCTTATTCAGTTAAAGTGTCAGTTTGAATGGACAACCCCCTCTCTCTCTTAGAATGAAAAAATGCTCTAAACTTCTATTTCTCAATTCTTACCTTTCCTAAAGTTCTCCTGTACTACCTGCACATCGCCTAGGATAGAAACACTGGTTATTTCCGGAACAATTTTATAGTAGATTAACTATAGGGAAATGAATAAAGATGGAATAGTGAGGGAGAGGCCCCAAATTAGTTACTATTTGGCATCCATCAACAGATATAATAATCACCTTATGTGTAGGTAAAAAATTAATGATATCTCTGTGTTCTCAAAGTGGAGTCCGTGGACCCTCAAGAATCTGCCGGTGGTATTCTTGAAAAAAAATCTTTCCTTATACAAATCATATATAAGTCCTTGGAAGGGAAAGATTTATATAGGGAAAGATTTTTTCAAGAATACCACCGTAAGAATCTTATTGTGTTATTTAAAAAAAAACTTTCCTTATACAAATCTTATATAAATCCTTGGAAGGGAAAGATTTATATAAGGAAATAATTTTCTAAGAATACCACCGTAAGAATCTTATGGTGGTATTCTTAAAAAAATTCTTTCCTTATCTAAATCTTTCCTTTCCAAGGATTAATAGATTAATATAATATTTATATAGGGAATTTTTTTTTTTTTTTTTTTTTTTAAGAATACCACCGTGTTTCACTTTGTGAGGGAACCTGTGAGACCCATCTGTTGACAGTGGTGGACTGTCAACCCCCTATTATCTTTCTGTATTGATTATTTTTGTAATCATATTCTTATTGTTAATTGTTATTTTGTGTTTATGTATTTTCCATTTTTGTGTCAACCAGTTATGTGAAGGGGACCTTGATTTATTTTCTGTCATAAAAAGGGTCTTTGGTCTGAAAAAGAAAGTTTGAGAAACCATAATTCTAAAGGACTACAAGTATCACTTGTGTACTAATAGACAAACAGCTTGTTGGTATTTACAAATTATAATGCCTGTACTTCAGTACTTATGTACTCAATTCATTGACAGGTATTTATTAATTTATTTCGGTTTTAATTGCTTGCTCTTCGTGTTCTACAGAGGACTCAGTCATCAGATCCAGAAATCTAAATTTCTTTCCTCTCTTAGGACCGGTAATATACTAGATACTTTCTACTCTGTCTAGAGCTTTATCTAGTGACAGTAAAGAAGGAGTGACGTGATTATTTTATAAATATGATTTTCTATATTTAATAAATTTAACTACTTTCTAGGTTCTCGGTGTACCATGGATGATTCCACTAACATATGTATCTTTATAATACTAATGACCCACTTTCGGAGAAGAATAGCCGAAAGTAGAGATCCGTATATTTCGATCACTATCTGTGATCCTCTTCAGCAGATGAAGAGGATCACAGATAGTGATCGAAATAAATGGATCTCTTTACTTTCGCCTATTCTTCTCCGAAAGTGGGTCATTAGTATTATTCTACAAATGTGCTACGACATTACTTTGTTGTGATGAATCTTTATCTTGTGTAAGACTGGCGAGACCCGCATGTATATGAAATTGATAATTTTTCTATAGTCCGAGGGGAAGATGCTGTGGTGTTCGACCTTTCGCCCTAACTTGTTTTTATATAGATGGTTGAATCATTTCTATTTACACTTCATGTTAAAACGTACACGAATACAAACGCACGGATGCACGTACGCATGTGAACACAAACACACACACACACACACACACGCGTGCGCGCGCAAGCGTACACACACGCGCGCGCGCAAGCGTACACACACACTCTCGCGCAAGCGTACACACACACGCGCACACACACACACACACACACACACACACACACACACACACACACACACACACACACACACACACACACACACACACACACACACACACACACACACACACACACACACACACACACACACACACACACACACACACACACACATACAAAGACATAAGCACACCCTCACCCACACCCACTACTCACCCACCCACCCACACACACACACACACAAACACACCCACACACACACCCACACCCACACACACACACACACACACACACACACACACACACACACACACACACACACACACACACACACACACACACACACACACACACACACACACACACACACACACACACACACACACACACACACACACAACACAACACAACACACACGGATAGCAACAAGGGAACTGCACATATTCAATACTTGCTGTCACACTTGATCTTTACACACATGAAGCAGTCCAAGCCATTAAACTCCAGGATGTGTTTGACCCTGGCCTCGGCTGGAGGTCCGAGGTGAAGGCCATCACGAGCTCCTCTTGCTGGGTCCTGTGAGGTCTTGAGTCACTTCTTGCCACACCTGAACGCCAGACTAGGTATGTCTTGTTTACCTTACTCAGAGTCCCCTGCGTGTCTCAGATTTGGGCTCAGTGTTTTAGCCATTCAGAAGGTGCAGTAGAAATAGAAAATAAATGCAAACCAATGAAATCTCTTGCATGGGACTTAACTCTCCTACTTTTGTGGAATGCATGAAGGTTATGTGTAATTTGTGTTAAATTAGATGTACAAGAACCACGTGCGATGTGTATAAGCTGCTTCAACCCGTACGCCTCGTCGGTCAGCCCCCTAATAAATGAATAAATATAATAAATAAATAAAATAGAATAAATAGATAAACAAATAAACAAAATAGAAATAAAATGAAAAAAAAATAAAATGAAATAAAAAAGATAAAATTAAAAAAAAAAAATATATTGCAAAGGTATCATTCAACTTTTTACCCACTATGTTACGTTTGCTACGTTCACCGAGTTGTTATAAACTGTGCAGTTCCTTTAATTGACATTTCATTCCTGTTTCAATTATTGTAAACAATTGATGTAGCTAACTTTGCCCAACATCTTTCTTTTGAGGGATATGGTCATGTCCCGAGACTTTGTATTTTTAGTCAATTTTCTTCCTGCCCAAAAATTCATTTTATCATTGCCATTACACACACACACGTGCGCTCCCACACACACACACACACACACACACACACACACACACACACACACACACACACACACACACACACACACACACACACACACACACACACACACACACACACACACACACAC
>NC_134777.1:22523761-22531261 GCF_046742065.1 Oratosquilla oratoria | reverse complement strand
TTTCCTCCTTCTCATCCTCCTTCTCCTTTCTTCTTTTTCCTCCTCCTCCTTCTTCTTTCTTCACTTCCCTCCTACTCCGCTTTCTCCTCCTCCTCTATATCCTCCTCCTTTTCCTCCTCCTTCTCCTTTCTTCTTTTTCCTCCTACTCCGCCTCCTCCTCCTCCTCTTACCCCTTGACTACTCACTTAGTCGTCACGGTGGGTTACTTTCCATTTGCAAGCCATTCACTTTTTTCTGTATGTATTCTTCCCCTTCTTACTCTGTATTATCCTACACCCATTCGCACATTTTCTTTGACTTCATTTCTTCTCTTCTAATTTATTACATCTCACCTGCCTTTCAATCATCCTCTTTCTATCTTCTCTTCTTTCTTATCATTCCTTTTCTTGATCTTCTTTTCACACTTCTTCTATCTATTTACACTTTCCCCACCACTTTCCTTAATTCTTTCCTGTGAGTCTTTTTTTTATCTCCTTCTTCTCCTTCTTCTCCTTATTCATCCCCTCTTCCTTTTTCTCCTCCTTCTCCTCCTCTTCCTTCTCCCAAGCATGTCTTTGTACGTACCCTATCTCCTTCCCCCCGCTATCCCCGCTCCCTGCCTCCCCCCCCCGTCTTCTCCCCCTTACCTCCCCCATTCAAACCATTCAGACCTCACCCCTTTGCTCTATACCAACCTACCCTCAAAGCAAAATCACTCCCCCCCACAGTATCCCCGGCCCTTTCACCCCCCACTTACCCTCCAGCTCCCCTTCCCCCCACCCCTATCCTCCTCCTCCTCCTCCTCCTCCTCCTCCTCCTCCTCCTCTTCCTCCTCCTCCTTCCTTATCCCTTTCCCATAACTCACGCGAACGACTGGCCAGCAAACGGGTCAAGCAGAGCATATCACGCTCGGCGTCTTGTATAAAGGAGGCGGCTGTGGCCTAGGGGTGGAGGTGGTGGGTTAAAGGCGCCGGTGGCTTGGGATGGCGGTGGCTTTGGGATGGCGGTGGTCTACGGGTGGTGATGGTTCCGAGGTCGTCTTGGTTTATGACCATTGGTGGTTTAGGTTTAGCTGTAGTTTAAGGGGTGATGATAGTTTAGGTGTGGTGTTGTTTTAGGCCCGGTGGCAGTCTAGGACGGGCTTTAAGTTAGGAGTAATGGTGGTTTAGGTGTGGCGATGGTTGAGATGTAACAAGAGTTTAGGGGATATTGTGATTTAGGAATAGTAGTGGATTAATGGAGAACGCAGTTTAGAAGCAGCGGTCGTTTACGAGTGATGGTAGTTTAAAGGTGGTAGTGGTTTGGTACATGTGTTATTTAAGAGTGATTTGAAGGTGATGGTGGTAGTTTATGGCCGGAGGTAGTGTGAGGATGGTGGTCGGAAGACGCGGTGATGCTATGAAGGTATGACAGCAGCGATGTTGGATTAGGGATAATGGTTCATTGCAGGAAGCAGTGCTTTAGCTGAAGTGTTCTTGGGGTTGGAGCGCAGATCACTGGGACGCAGAGGAACTGACAGAGGTTGGTCGTGCCAATTTAGGCTTAGTTATAACTGACGGGGTAGCAGTTGTCTCAGGTCATTAAGGTTTGGCGATGGCATTAGTAATAAGGATAGTTTTCAAGCTTTGGAGGTTTAGATATGGTAATGATTTAGAAGTAATATTTTTAAGGGTTTAAGGAGTTTAGAACGTGCAATGGTGTACAGGTTTAGTTGGGAAATGGTTTAGGAGGGCTGGTGGTTTAAGAGTAGTGGTTTAAAGATAATACTGGTTTAAGAGTGGTGGTGGCTTAGTGGCTGACATTTATCCAAGTATTGCAGTTTACTGGAAGAAGGTTAAAGGTGCCGATATTTTATGAACATGAGTGTGACTAAGAATTTTTGTGATAAATGTTTCATGAAATGGATCAGTGGATTGCGAAAGGGAGTTTGCTGACAGATTAAGATCTAAGCCAGTGGTTTCCAAACGGTGTGCCGCGGCACCAAAGAGTGCCGTGAGATCAACTGAGGGTGCCGCCAAAATTCAGAGCAAAGATTACTGTCACAATTATATTTTTGTATTGTCATCCATTTTTGTTCCTTAAAGCAGCATCAGTGTAAAGATGAGTATTTTCATATTGTCCAGGGACAAACTTTTGTTACACTGAATCAACAAAATACTGACAAACTAGAATTTATATTTTCTAATAAGGGTGCCGGGGACTTCTGAAAGGCTTGGCAAGGGTGCCTCAAGCCAGAAAAGGTTGGAAACCACTGATCTAAGCAGTAGTCCTCAATATTTTTCACTTTTTTTCCCTCTTCAAGAATTCTAAACGTTTATGTGGCTCACTTTTATTTTTTTTCGCTCCAAATTCTAAATAAAAATGAAATGTTGAAGAGAAACCTTTTGCTCTATCAAAAAAATTACGATCATAATCACTTTATATTTTATATATTTTTGTGATATGCTTAACATTACTAGAGTACATTATATAAAAATATGATTATTTGAAACAACAGACCATAGCATAGACTATTTTATTCATCTCTGGGAGGACCCCATCGAGAACGACAGGTTTCGAATTCGGGTGAGCCTGATGAAGATCTTTATATATATGCTTCTGATTAGCACCAAAATGTTTTAAATGGCCTATGGCAAGAATACGTGCCAAAGTGGTTACGGCAACCTCAGAGAACAATTTGGCTACAGGAATACGCTGTAAATTTTTTTTAGTCAGGTCATAACTAAAGCTTTGATTTCCTGAGGACAGCACGCCATGATAAAGTAGTTAAGAGCATTATAGATGTAATCTCAATAATACTTCTGGTCTCGGATTAATACTTGTTCGAGCAAAGTCCTGTTCTTGGTCTGGTCGTTTTCATTTATTTATTTATATATTCATTCATTTCTTTATATCCTTCTTCATTTATTTATCTATTTATTCATCCACCTATCTATTTATTCACATATTTATTCTTTACTTAGATGATGCTGGCTCAGGAGCAATAATAGTTATAAAATACTACCAGGAAACCTCTGAAAAACTACACTGAAGGGACAGGCAACGGTAGACATAAGGTTTCAGGGCTGGAGAGTATTTAGGGGACACAGCACTTCAAGGGCTGCGATGGATTAGGGGACAATATGATATAGGAAACATTGATATAGGTTTTGAGATCTTTAAACATGGTAATGCTATTTTATTTGTCCTTTATTTCTTCATTACCATTATCGTTAGTACTTTTTGATATGACATTATATATCATGTATGATATCATATTAGATGTTATATTACATTATATCATAGTCTATTATATCATGTTTATTATAATTGCATTGCATTACATTAAATGTCCTAGATTATTGTAATTATTTTTTATCATTGATAGTGTATCATATTGTAAAATATTATATAATATTATATTACATTATATTATATTTATATTATATCTATATTATATTATACTATGTTATGTTATATCAAAATATGATATATTTTTTATAAATTACATTATATTGTATTATAATATATTACATTGTATTAATACTATCACTGTCCAGTAATGTCGTTACACATTAGTAATTGCACTAAAAACCCACTATTATTTGGATTTAAGAAAAGAAGGAAGTAACGAATTTCCGTATATTTCGATCACAATGGTCACCAGATTACATAACCACCTTGGCAGTTAATAAATTATTTCCTTACAATGTAAAAGCGGACGATTTACCACATAACCCGCGTAACAATATAGATGTCACATGAGATGTCTTGTCCATGTTCCCTAACTTTACCTCTCTCATCTGTATATAAGATATGTATGTTCTCTTGTGTATGTATTCCGCTTGAAGAGGATCACAGTAAGTGATCGAAACATACGGAAATTCGTTACTTCCTTCTTTTCTTAAATCCAAATAATAGTGGTTTTTTAGTGTATTAATACTATATTATATTTTATCAATAGTATAATAATATTAACATCATCATCATCGTCATCATCGTTATCATCATTGTCATTATTGTAGTCATTGTTATTAGTATCATTATTATTGTTATTATTGTTTTTATATTACTATTATTAATGTTATTATAATTTCTGTTATTTTGATTATTATCATTAATACTATTACTATTATTATGATTAATATTATTATTATTATTGTCGTTACTATTATTATTATTATTATTATTATTATCATTATTATTATTATTATTATTATTATTATTATTATTATTATTATTATTATTATTATTATTATTATTATTATTATTATTATTATTATTATTATTATTATTATTATTATTATCATTATCATTATCATTATCATTATCATTATTATTACTATTATTATTATTATTATTGTTATTGTTATTGTTATTGTTGTTGTTGTTATCATTGATATAATTATCATTATTATTACTATTATAATCATTATTGTCATTATTACCATTTTAACATTTTCTTCTCCCAGAGGTAATAACTTAGAAGTAGCCAAACCTTTAGACTTGAGGAACGTGGTCAGTGTCGTGGTAAATTTTTTTCTTCCATGGTTTCTCACCTGCATTGGCTCAGGTTGACTTGAGGTTGGTGGCTTTAGGTTTGTAACCCTTTTTTTCGAGAAGTAATTAGCTAAGGAAGGGTTCTGGAGTCGGTGTCTATGTCAAAGTGGCTGGTAACAAGGTGTAAGTGGTTAAGGAGTATAAGATTACTTTCAGAGTGATAAAGGACATAAACCACTTGGTCCCTATGTCCTTTGGAGATGATCGTCCCGGGCAGCGGTTCACGACAGGGGATCGCTTTGCGCCCTGGGGTTCATGTCACATACCGACGCGGGGGGAAGGGGTGCACGTAACAAATGGGGTCCTGGTAGGGAAACCACAGAAGTTTTCTAATAGGCTACACCATTCTAACTGCCGGAAACTGAATATTCATTGTCACAGCCCTTACGTTACATTGTAATTGAGTTGGTTAGTGTGCATTTTTAGAATAAACGTAGATAATTGAAGACGTTTTATTCCAAAAATTGCTTGAAGAGGGAGTCGCTGAGGATAATTTAGAAGTCGGAAGAGCCGTCAGTAAAAGAAGTCTGAGAGCCTCGAACTTCGGGTGACTTACTGTTTGTGAGTTGACCCCTCCTGTTTTGAGGCCTCCCCTTCAACACTGTCAATACTTTATGGGCTTTCTTTTGCCTAATGACGGGTGATTTTATGCCAATCAGGGAGGGACTTCGACCCAAAGAGGGTCTCGATTGCTCATCGAGGCTCCTTTTAGACCCAAGTTCACTCCTACTTAGCTGTTTTGTTAGCAATGGACAACATCATACCGAAAGGGGTGGAAGCCCAGAGGTGGTAAAGAAGGGTCATGAAATTTTGAGGGACAGTAGAAGTCAAAAGAGATAATAATCTTTATTTATCTATTTATTTATTTTATTCATTCATTTATTTTTGGCTACCCCCCCGTGTAAGGGGGAAAAAGCCTTTGGTATATGTATGTATTTATTTACTTATTCATGCATTTATTTAATTATTTATTTTTAGCGAGTGAAAATTACTCTCCAGCTATGAAAGTATGCTGAGTGACTTGGTCCATAGTGATGCCATTAAAATTCCTAATACAATAACTGCATTGTATTAGGAACTACTTGTTCAACGAATACGTATGTTTATCTTCAGAATTAACGGCGTAAAGAAGTATAGAAACAACCAAATAGGTACAAAAACTGGTAAGTACAGGATCATTGTAAAAATTCCTAGAGTAGATGTGAGAGTGTGACGTCAATAGCCATCCTAACTATCGTGATAAAGAAGTCACGATGAAGAGGATCCAGAGGTGGAGGGTCTACAAGAATAGAGGAGTCATTTGAGAAGTCGTTATGCTCAAGAGGCACTGAAGATGGAGAAAAAAGGCTGGGAGTAGGGGCTGGGGAGACGGGACAGTGAGGATAGAGTTGATGGGCATTTGGACGATCGTAAAACGTTTGTGTACCTCGAGAACGCATAATGGCGTATCGATGACGTCATCCTGTAGGCTCACGGTCGAGTTAGACAGAACTCTCCTAAGAGGTCGATATGGACCTCATGGGGGTCAATGAGACTATCCATGAGGTTGATAAGTTTTATTGTTAACATAACAATTCATGAAAGTTATGGTCTTTATTTATTTATTTATTTTCTTTGTACATACCAGGGGCTTGGTAGGGACTGTGGATTCCTTGAAGGGGTTGACAATCTACAGAGTTTGTAGAACCCTGATTAGGGCATTTCATCCCATGTCAGGGCCGGTGCTTTTATACTCTATTCAGGGCAGTCTGCAGTGTACCTTGGGTGAAGCAGCCTACCCTAAGGGTTGGATAATCTTATCTAACGAACTGTGGCTTTTTTTTGTTTGTTTGTTTCTTTCTTTCTCTACCTTTTCTTTCTATTTTTTCTTTACTTCTCAATTTCTCTTATTATTGTTTGTTTTCTTTGCTTAATTTTTCTTTATTTATTTTCCTTTATTATATTATTTCTTGTTCCTTTCTTACTTTTCTTATCTTTCGTCCTTCTTTTCTTTCTTCAATTTCTTGTTTTTTTTTACCTACATTTTGACTTACAATTTCATCTATTTGTTTTCCATTTATTTATTCACTTATTCATTTACCTATTAATTACTCATTCATGGGATTTTTACTGAATGTAATTTACTCAGTCAATAATTTGGGGGCTTTAGTGTGGACCAGACAGAAGGTGGAGAGACGAGATTGAGAAGTTTGCAGGAGTGACGTGGCAGAGATTGGCGCGGTCGTATGAATCATGGAATGCTATGAAGGAGGCTTTTGTTCAGTAGTGGACTCAGGATGGCTAATTTGATTGACTGATTGATTGAGTGGGCTAGAGTCATGTAATATTATTCTATTATCGGGAACTCAGTAAAGGATTGATCACTTAACTTCTACTCTCTCTTCTTTTTGGTTTTCTTCCTTGATCCACCTCTCCGACTCCAACGCTTCGGCTTGATAGTCTCAAGGATGGAAATGCTGTCATGGTTATTATTGTTATCATTATTATTTTGCTGACGTAATGCAAATGCAGACTATATAATTATTTATGTCTCAAAGATAGAAATACTGTAATGCTTATTATTGTTAGCATTATTATTTTGCTGACGTAATGGAAATGCGGATCATCTAATAATTTATGTCTTAAGCATGGAAGTGCTGTAATACTTATTATTGTTATCATTATTATTTTGCTGACGTAATGCAAATGCGGATTATCTAATAATTTGTCTCAAAGATAGAAATGATGTAATCTTATTATTATCATTATTATTTTGCTGACGTAATGCAAATCCGGATTATTTAATCATTTATTTGCCGGCATATCTAGTTATTTATTCTTAGCTACTAATTATTCATCAATTACTGAATCACTTCATATATTCCTTTGTTCACCTTTTTATTAGTTTAGTAATTTGGTCATTTATTTATCTATTTGATTTTTATTTATGTAATTTTCTATGTATTTTGTTTATTTATATATTTATATATTCATTTATTCTTA
>NC_134777.1:22511261-22513761 GCF_046742065.1 Oratosquilla oratoria | reverse complement strand
GTGTGTGTGTGTAAGCATGCACCCCTCAGACGTTCCCTGGATTACACCAAGGATTAAGCGACTGATGAGACAGAGGAACAAGGCATATACAGACACCAGCCTTTATAGAAGCATTCGCAACAAAATCATCCGTGAAATTAAGACTGCCAAAATGTCATATTATCTAAGCAAAGTCAACCATCTCAAACAGGTAATTAGCAGCCAATGGTACTTTAAGATTAAAGAGCTGTGTGGTCTGAACAACCAGTCATCTTCTCTCCCTTGCTTTTCTCAGTCAGCCCCTGATCAGGCAGCACAGGATATCAACAGTCATTTCGCTAAACTCTGCTATGCATTTCCAGCCTAGACCCTTTCTATCAACCTCACTTAGGAACGTCAACTGGAAAGGGTACAGAATAGGGCATACGAAATAATCCTAGGCTCCTCTTATTCCAACTACGTGGCTGTTCTAACCATCCTCAACCTGCCCGGACTCTCTGACCACCACAAGGAGACATTAAGAAAATTCGGCCTCAAGCTATTATGTCATCCTCGACACCGTAACCTGCTACCGTCGGAAGCTGACCGTCTTGCCCGGGCCACAAGACATCACAATAGGCTCAAGCCTTTCAAAGCACCATGCACAGACAGATATAAATACAGTACCGTACCTTCTATTGTACACTTATTAAACAACATCTAATTCAAACATCACATTAACACTAAGACGCATTTATCATGTTTTATATATTTGTATAGTGCACAATCACTTCAGTATCATAATATGTATAGTTAATCATTTATTATGTACCATCTATGTTAATCCCTCTTACCATAATTTGTCTATTTTCAGACTTTGGCTACCATGCTTTCAATAAACCGTTTACTGTTATTACTATTATCTATTATTATTATTATCATTATTATTATTATTATTATTATTATTGTTATTATTATTATTATTATTATTATTATTATTATTATTATTATTATTATTATTATTATTATTATTATTATTATTATTATTATTATTATTATTATCATCATCACCATCATCATCATTACCCATCATCATGATCATCATCATGAGCCTCTTCATCATGATCATCATCATCATCATCATGATCATGATCATCATCATCATCATCATCATCATCATCATCATCATCATCATCATCATCATCATCATCATCATCATCATTATTATTATTATTATTATTATTATTATTATTATTATTATTATTATTATTATTATTATTATTATCATTATTATTATTATTATTATTCTTGTTAAATTGAATAGCCGCTGACGTTCTGACGATCTGTGTAGCTGATCGCTCAAAATTGCGGAAGACCTTTTTTCCCTCATTGTTCAATGTGGAACAGAAGTTTCCGATATTCATCTGGGAACCAGTATCTGCAGATTTTGAGGTCTCTTACCTCTTCTTCAGCTGGGTGGTAATAGTGAATATTTTAATCTTCATGGACTATATGTTCACAAAAGAGAAATAACCTCACCGAGTGTGCTGTGATTTTTCGTCCGTGACTGTTTAACAAGAATTGTATCAGAGGGAAGATTACTCCAAGAATATTATTATTATTATTATTATCATCATCATTATTATTATCATTATTATTATTATTATTATTATTATTATTATTATTATTATTATTATTATTATTATTATTATTATTATTATTATCATCATCATCATCATCATCATCATCATCATCATCATCATCATCATCATCATCATCATCATCATCATCATCATCATCATCATCATCATCACCATCATCATCATCATCATCATCATCATCATCATCATCATCATCATCATCATCATCATCATCATCATCATCATCATCATCATCATCATCATCATTATTATTATTATTATTATTAATACTATTATTACTATTATTATCATTATGTGGGCCTACTTGTGTGTGTGGTCATATGTAGGTTTGTATGTATGACTACGTATATATATTTGTATGTATGACTACGTATATACACATGTATACATGTGTATATGTGTGTGCTTCTACACACTTGATCTTGTATGCATGTACCGTATATTCAGTAAGTTCTTTCATAAGTTTTAATAAATTAATTATCTTACACCACTACAAGTTTTCCAGCATTATTTTCCTTCTATAAATGTGTATCATTATCCCCTCGCCTTTTACTTTCAATATAATTGTAGAAAATTCTGATTAAGTCTGACGTCTTGCATTCTTAGGCTGATTGATGTCTCTCTTTATTTCGTTCAAACTTCGCTCTTCGTTCACATTGTACTCAGCACGAAGTTCCCTCATGTGACTCTTTAGAGCCAAGGACCTCTTCCTAGCCGAGTCAAATTGTCTAGCATTAGCTGTAACAATTTCTAGTAAGTGCCTCCTTACTATAAGGGCTAGAATAGTTAGATTTTGCATTTCATTTGTATTTACATTTCATATTTATATTCATATTTTTCTGTTTGCATTATATCATATCATATATTGTATTATACTATAT
>NC_134777.1:22496261-22498761 GCF_046742065.1 Oratosquilla oratoria | reverse complement strand
GTCAATCTCCTTATTCCGGCGACAAAAAAAAAAAAAAAAAAAAAAAAAGTGACCTTACTGAAAAGGTTGGAATGTTCTTAAAGATTTTGTTGACCTTAAGGCCTTCAACGCGGTGACGCACCTTATGTATTTGTTTCTGTTTTCGACAAATCCTTGGTTGCTTTATTCAGCTAATGGGGGGAGGGATTCCCCTTTCTCCTCCCTTCCCCCACAACCCTCCCTCTCCTCTTTCCCCATACTCCATCCCCCCCTCTTCCCCTCATGATCCTTCCTTTTTCCCGTCCCTCCTTATGTTTTTGGCCGGGGTCTTGTACTTACCTGAATAAAAGCGTCGGACACTTGTTGCATAAAGAAGACTAAAGGCCGTCGCTGTAATGAATCAGACAAGAAACAAAGGTCTCAAACTGTCCGGAAATAGATTAAAATTGGAAGTGGGTAGAAACAACTTCGCCAGCCGTGTAGTTAATGAATGGAATAAACTTCCTGCAGAGGCAATGCAATGTAGTTCAGTTCGAAGCTTTAAAAGTCATCTAGATAAACACCTAAGCAAGATACTGTAATGATTATTATTTATTCTATATTATTTGTTTTTGTTTGGTTATCATTTGTCTGTTTAATTCTCATTTATTATTAGTTATATGTCAATTTATTATTATTTACTTTTTACCTGTTTGTTTGTTGTTTGACTATGCCTATGCGTTTATTTATGTATTTTATTTGATACATTATTATAGGTTTTATTTATTTGTTTATACTTATTATCAGTTTTTTTGCATCCGACCTAGATATGGACCAAAAGGTCTCCTGTCGGCATGTGACGCCTTTGTAATCCTTTGTAATCATGTTCTTTTTACTTGACTCTCGTATCATTGGCTCCTTCAAAACTTTCTCGCCCCTGTTTTGATCAACCCTTCCTCTTCTGATTATTTTAATGACTTATTCGTCTACTTCACCTGCCGAAGGGTGATTCTATTCACCCTAAAGGAAACTTCCTCCCATCTGTAGCAAAAGGATTAAAATACTTTATTCTGGTTAAAACTACACGAATCAGTTCTACTGAAGGAAATATTTCTCCCTTGTATTTCAATCTTCTCTTTTCTCCACTGAGGCATCTGCGTGCAAATTCTGAAGCCTCTTTTCGTAGAGCAGAAATAATAAGAAAAGGAAACCTTTTATAAGAGAAGAAAGTCCGCCGACCGTTTCTCTGTATAGCATTTTGTGCCATTTGTATTCCGATAATCAGCCATTCTATCCCTGAGGACAATATTAAGCCGAAGGTGTGGATTCATTGGGCTGGAAAAGGAGAGATTTAATGAGGGGAATAGAATGGAAGGATAGCTGAAATTAAAAGTGATCAACATTCCTCTTAGAGTGGAGACCTTTTGTTCGGTAACTCTTTACTGTTCTCGTTCTGGTTAACGTAAAAGAATCTACTGATCCTGTGGTAGGATATCTTGTCGAAGGAGTTAAATGTTATTAAATTAAGCGACTTTGTGTGCTCTACTTATTATAATTTTTTATGTAACAATTACACCTGCTGTTAATGGATTTTTTTTTTTGCTCATTCATCTATTTATTTATTTTTATTCACTTATTTCTTATCTGTTTATTTATTCTATTTATTTATATATTTATTTATATTTTTATTTATTTCATTTTATTCATATTCATATTTATAATTTTCTAGGAAGGCACTAGCATTTGCAAAGCTAACGCTTTCAGTATGGTGAATGTTTACAGATTTTATTCTCGATATCGTAGACGATTACATTCAGCTAAAAGGTTAACCGCGGACCGAAGACTGTCTAACATTGGCTAGAATAAAGTCTATAATGTATACCACTGTACTGATGTCCATAGCTTTCTAATACATTCCTCTCTCCTCTGCTTTAATGTCACACTCTGTACATCTTGTTCTTATTAACGCCAAATGATTTTATTCAGCTGAGAGTGAGAACTACGGGTAAAGAGATTGTAATATGAACCCCGGAGAATAATCCCCCCCCCCTTTTTTTTTTCTTATACAAGAAGGAGTCTCCAGACTAAAAGGAATTCAGAGACCATTTAAGTTATCTCGTGAGCCTGGTTATCAAACTTCATAGACTGAAGTCTTGTTGATATCAAGAGGTTTCATTCACCCGAAGGAATGACCATGAACTTGAGGGGCACGTTCAGTCGTCTATAATTTCTCTCTTTCCTGTTCCAACGCCCTCATGCATTCTAAGCACACCATAACCTTTCCTTTTGTGCCTGTGGGGTAAATGGCCCTTGCGTATACACTCTTAAACAGGGCGACGTACATTATGGGAGTCTGTTCCATCTGAGGACAGGTGATCTTATGCTACTGAAGGCGTGAATTTCGTCCTCAAGAGGTTTCTCATCGATCGAGATCCAATGTAGGGACAGAAGTCATATTCTAAACTGCATAAAAACGCCCGTCCTTAGTAGAAAGAAAATCAATGAAAAATCGTCACACTGTTGAAGGTGACAACGTATAAGG
>NC_134777.1:22481261-22483761 GCF_046742065.1 Oratosquilla oratoria | reverse complement strand
GAAGAATTTTTTTTTTTTTATAACTTTAAACTATTTCACCATTCTGATACCTTTCTTCAATTTATACCTAACCACCTCTATAGCATCACCTCTTCGTTGCCACATTTGTCTAAAGCAGTGGTTCTCAAACTGTGTGCCGCGAAACCCCAAGGTTCCGTGAAGACATTTCAAGGGTTCTGTGGCAAAAAATTATAATTATTTATTTATTTGAACAGGAATGAATAAAATGAAGTATGAAAGTGACGAAATCTTTTGCATTTGAGAGAGAGAGAGAGAGAGAGAGAGAGAGAGAGAGAGAGAGAGAGAGAGAGAGAGAGAGAGAGAGAGAGAGAGAGAGAGAGAGAGAGAGAGAGAGGGAGAGAGTCTGTACGAGTGTACGACTATATACTATGTGTGTTGGTGACGATTGTTCTTAAATCTTTTTAAGTCTGTCAAAATCTTTTTTCCGTTGTGGGTTCCACCGAATACCAGCAAATGCGAAAAGGTTCCGTTAGATGGAAAAATTTGAGAACCACTGGTCTAAAGAATAGAATCGCATGTTTTCTAACGAAATACTGAATACCACTTGTGGTATAAGCATATGGCTTGATCGAAATCGAGACCCCGTAGAAGCCAGCCTCTGACAACAAGCTGGATAGAACTGTTTAGCGTCTGTTGCGGGAAGGTCTTTGAGGGACGCTAGGACACAGTCGCAGGTACTTTGGCAATCGGAGAGCAATATTTTGTGGTTTGGTGTCCGCCGGTCACTACGTGTTGTCCTTGCGGCGAACCTCATTTCTGATAAATACTAACACCTACAACAGCAATTTATCATTACGCACAGCTGCCTCGGGTCTGCAGCTACAGCTGTTGTTGCGGATTAGAAACTTAAATAGTTGTATGTCAACACGTCTGGGATCAATATTGCATTCTGAACAAAGGGAAAGTGTGCGTTTGTGTCTTATTTTTTCTCTTCATTTTTAGTTCCGTATTCCTAATGACGTAGAGTTCTGTTCACATAAGGGAGAATCATTGTAATGAAAGGCTCAAGTCTCTTTCTCTCTCCTTCCTTCTCTCTCTCTCTCTCTCTGTCTTTCTCTCTCTCTCTCTCTCTCTCTCTCTCTCTCTCTCTCTCTCTCTCTCTCTCTCTCTCTCTCTCTCTCTCTCTCTCTCTCTCTCTCTCTCTCTCTCTCTCTCTCTCTCTCTCTCTCTCTCTCTCTCTCTCTCTCTCTCTCTCTCTCTCTCTCTCTCTCTCTCTCTCTCTCTCTCTCTCTCTCTCTCTCTCTCTCTCTCTCTCCCTCTCTCTCTCTCCCCCCCACCTCTCTCTCTCATACGCATCTGACCTCGTGGACCGAAAGGTCTCCTTTATCTTTATAACTCATTGTAACTCATTCCTAAAGACAATTTTATTAACCTGATGGGACGTTCAAGGGTTTGAAATGCAGGATTGGCATTGTAAGGGTTACAGTGATGAAGCATGGCGACAAGAGGGCTTTTGTTCCATAGTGAGGTCGAATGAAAAAAAAAAAAAAAGGAAGGCAGCTGAGCCTTTCACCATTAAAGACAATGAATAATTTGTTTTGGTTGCGCTGGTGGCATGATCCTGTGCTGGCCTCGCATTCGTTTAGTCGTGGGTTCGAATCCCGCACTACTCTCCGATTCCCAACAGTCAAAGCGCGTAGGGTATGGGTAGCGGTATTTGTGTGTGTGTGTATGTGTGTGTGTGTGTGCGGGCGTGTATCTATCCATCCATCTATCTACATGTATATATATATATGTATACACACACACACACACACACACACACACACACACACACACACACACACACACACACACACACACACACACTCACACACACACACACACATATATATATATATATATATATATATATTATATATATATATATATATATATCATGATTCACGTTGACACTGCTCCTTCCGGTCGTCTCCTCCATCCTCCCTTCCTCTCTTCCCTCCTCTCCTCTTTTGCTCACTCCCCCCCCCGCCCCCCTGCTTCCTTACCCGCATGAAAATCAAGGTTACATAAATACCTTATCCACTACGTCGGACACTATGAGAAGTCTAGGAGATTATGTCATTTGATCGATCCTTCAGTACAGTAACACTATAAATTCAACGAAATCTGGTACAAAATGGTACTGTATTGAAACAAACATTCAAGGAGTTTTATTCAGCCAAGGGGTGGACACGGGCCTGAATGAGATTAGGATGGACCGTGACCCTCTTAAATTAGAGATTTCAGGCAGTTAGAGGAACAGAGAGGAAACTGAAGCTGAAGACGATCAACATTAATTTTTTGAATGCAAACTAGTCACCGATCACGAAAGAAGACTAGGTGACTCTGGTCCGTAGGGGATATCAGTAAATCCTCTAAAACGTGTATTTTTTCGTTCTCGAACGAGTGTACTCTTTTAGACATTCTGTTGTTCAGTGAGTCTTTATTTCATATGGGGTTAACTGCTAACCTAACTCTTTCACTGTGTAGCCTAAGT
>NC_134777.1:22468761-22473761 GCF_046742065.1 Oratosquilla oratoria | reverse complement strand
TTATCTATAAACACGACAAGATTTCTTATCCTGGACTCATTATTCATCATTTTCGCGGGGATGAGGAAGAGTGAGTACTTATTATCTTTATTACTTACATGGTCCGCATCCATTTCAGTGTTCAGAGAAGCTTGGCTAATATTAGACACTGAACATGTTATTTTACATTGTCCAACACTCATTCAATTTAGACAGCAATTCATAGTGTCTTGTATAAGTAACTTACGGACCAATCCGATTGTCGTTGTCAGATTCCTCACGCATACATACACACATACACGTACATGGACATGCATGTGCATAACGACATATACATGCTGCGCACACACACACACACACACACACACACACACACACACACACACACACACACACACACACACACACACACACAAACACACACACACACACACACACACACACACACACACATACATACACACACACGCACACGCACGCACACACACACACACACACACACACACACACACACACACACACACACACACACACACACACACACACACACACACACACACACACACACACACACACACACACACACACACACACACGCACAAATTAGATATGGCGAGATACAGAGACGTGACACTACGAGCATAGCTCACCTTCCCGTTAGATACAACTAGGTAAATACACACACACACACACACACACACACACACACACACACACACACACACACACACACACACACACACACACACACACACACACACACACACACACACACACACACACACACACACACACACACACCACAACACACACACACACACACACACACACACACACTCACACACACACACACACACACACACACACACACACACACACACACACACACACACACACACACACACACACACACACACACACACACACACACACACACACACACACACACACACACACACACACACACACACACACACACACACACACACACACAATAAATGACTATATCACGGTAAGGAAAAAAAAATATATATACAAGTACCGTTGCCTACACAAGTCCCTTTCCACGACAGGTCAAGATCGCGATGTGGCAGAAGTTGTTGAAGGCTTGCATAAAAGAAGTGAATGGCTTACGTTCCAAGGCGTCTAGCTGCGGCCAAAGCCGTCACCTATATCCTATATGCTTTGACAGACCGGGCAAATGGCAATCATCACCAGGTTTCGGTACAAGATTGTGATATCTTTTCTGTCTCGTGCTGCAATAATTTTCTTTTTTCTTTTCTTTTTTCTTCTTCTTTCAATTTGTCTTATTTTGCCTGTCTTATCTTTTTTATTAGTGAGTTCCACTCTGATATTTCATGTTTTTTCTTATTTATTCATTCTACCAATCCGTCAGCCTACATATCTTTTTTTATGATTCTGTCTGTCTTTCTGTCTTTTTTTTTGTGTGAGTGTGTGTTTGTGTGTGTGTGTGTGTGTGTGTGTGTGTGTGTGTGTGTGTGTGTGTGTGTGTGTGTGTGTGTGTGTGTGTGTGTGTGTGTGTGTGTGTGTGTGTGTGTGTTTGTGTTCGCCCGCCTTTTTGTCTTTATGCTTGTCTGTCTATCTGTCCCTCTGCTAGACTCTTCCTCTGCCTCTCTTTTATTCTGTCTTCTTGCCAGTGTATCTCTCTTTGATTTTGTCTGTCTGTCTCTCTGTCTGTCTGTCTGTCTTTCTTATCTAACTTTGTTATCCTGTTCGCTTATATGTTTTTTGTCAATCTGTCTCTGCTTGCCTGCCCGTCACTACTTCTCCGTCTCATTCTGCTTCTATCTACCTGTCCAGCTGATTATTTATTTATCTGTCTGTCTACCTCTCTACCAGTCTACCTCTCTACCAGTCTGCCTCTCTACCAGTCCGCTTATCTGCTTGTCTGTTGATCTGCCAGTCTGCCTTTCTGCTCGTGTGCTGGTCTGCCTATCTGTTGATCTGCCTGTTTGCCTATCTGTTGATCTGCCTGTTTGCCTATTTGTCTATCTGCTTGTCGGTTAATCTGCCTATCTGCCTATCTGTATGTCAGCATGTCTGCCTATCTGTCTGCCTACCTATCTACCTCTATACCTATCTGCCTGTCTAAGTGCCTGCCTGCCTATCTACTTATCTGTCTTTCCGATTGTATGGCTGGTTCCTCTCTCTCTCTCTCTCTCTCTCTCTCTCTCTCTCTCTCTCTCTCTCTCTCTCTCTCTCTCTCTCTCTCTCTCTCTCTCTCTCTCTCTCTCTCTCTCTCTCTTTGGGCAGACAGGCAGACAGAGAGAGAGATGGTCAGACATAGACAGACAGAAAGGCAGACGGACGGACAAACAGACAAACGGACAGGCAGACGGACCGGAGAAACAGACAGACATATAGACAGATTAGATAGACTGATTAAAAAGACAGACAGGTGGAAACAGATAGACAAACAGACATACAGACGAAGTAACACGTAATTTTGAAAACATACAGACAGACCGGCAGACATACATACATGTAAACATTCTAACAGACAACCGAGAGCCTAGTGGTAGAGCGTCGGCATCGTAATCACGCGAGCCTTGGTTCGAATCCGGGGACGACAGTCAGAATTACTTGATTCTAGCAGACGGATAAATGGACAAACAGGTAGACAAGCAGAACTGATCAGTTGAATGTTATATATGATTATAATGCAGGATGCTATTGTGTTAGTCTGTAATGTGAAAAAACTCTAAAGTACAATATGATTTGAGTTCAGATGAGTTGTAAACAAATAAATGAATGAATAAATAGATAAATAGATAAGTGAACCAAGAAGCAAGCAGGCAATAGATGGATAGATAAATAAATAAGTAAATAAATAGATAAATAAGTAGATGAATAAATTAGTAGATAAATAAATGAGTATATACATGAATGAATGAATGCAAATAAAGAATATAGATACGGTATTAGTCTGTGTTCCACTGTGGTCCATCTAAGTAACTTAACCTCCCACAATTAGGAAAGGTTTGCCGCGACACAAATAACATCATTTTTTTTTTTTTTTGAAGGGGGAGGGAGGCACGGCACGAAGGGATATAGAAAGCTGAGGGATCTAAGAGTGATTTTGATTGAGCACGGCTTCAACCCCAGAGGGAGAGACGTGGCTTCCAGAGAACAGACTTCCTTCAACCGAAGAGAAGCTTATGGTGCCAGTCAGAGAAAGTGGCTAAGACAACAACCGCCCACGATGGTCAAGGAGGAGACGGAATTCCTCTTGAAGTACTTATAAGGAGCTCGAAGGCTGAGTGGAAGAAGCGTATTAAAGTAAAGGACTTTGATGCACCCACGCTAAGACATTATCCGATGAGCGAAATCTTCTGGTAGCTTGCCGTTGGTTGGAGTGTATTGCATGTACCAGTGGAGAACTCAGTACCGTTTGGTAAGAATAATGGTGTGATCCGTTCGCGAGGAAGAGGCTGAAACTAGCTTTTTGTTGGATCCTGTTTGTAGCGTCTGTTATCTAGGTGCTTAGGCACTAAACGTCTCCTGACGTAGGACCCCCAATTTCTTCACATAACATTACATAATGAATACATATGTTCTTAAGGGCCATTTATACGGTCAGACGGTTTGTCAAACCCGGTTTGCCAAACAAGTGTTTGAAGTGATGTTTGACTGTGTGAATGGGGTATTTGGTTGTCAAACACGTTTGCCAAACGTTTTTGACAACCAAATACCCCATTCACATGGTCAAACATCACTTCAGAAACCTGTTTGACGAACCGGGTTTGATAAATCGTTTGACCGTGTAAATGGCCCTTTATTGAAGCCAAATTTTGTCTCTCGCGTGAAGAACAAGGTTTGGTTTTACATGAAGAACAGCTTGCTCATTTGATGAAAATATATCCAGTTGGATAACATGATCCCTGTCTGTGTGTTTACAGTTGTGATGCGTTACATTTAGGCCTCTTCTCATGACAGCATTAGTCCGAGTTCGAACCCTGACAGGTGACGATGACAAAGGACCTGCTGTAGTATTCCTCTCTTTATCTCATATCTTCATCTTAAATTCAGACAGCTCTATTCTTGTTATGAACTTCATTTTACCAGCGCCTCTATCCGTGTGGACAGTCTCACACCAGATCATTCTAAGTACCGAACTGAGAACGTAACGGGTTATGATATTCTAGGAGAAGAAGACAGCTTAGCAATTGTTTAGATGTAGTTTTCTCATTGATATCCGGGTCTGCATCTAAAATGATCAAGAGGTCCCGGAAATTCCGGACCATTTGGTCCTTGATATCCTTATAAGGGATTATGGAGCTCCCCCTGTTACGTCTATATACAATTCATTTTAGTTATTTAGTTACAAGCAGCAAACAACTCTGTTTAGAGAAACTTCTGGCCCAAGGGACTTCTCATTCCGATTTAATCTTATTCTTAAAGAATGTACATCCACGTTTCCTTCCATATCTAAAGCCTTCAGTTCTGGTGGGTTTGATTTTCTTTATTTTAGATGGTACTTGATTAATATCAGATGCGAGGAGAGGACATCAATTTGAATATGGGCTCGTTGTGGTCGTAACCCCTTTCGTGTTACAGCTGTTCCCTCCCTACTCGAAAACACACACACACACACACACACACACACACACACAAAGTTATAATAATAATAATAATATTTTTATAATTATTATTATAATAATAATAATAATAATAATAATAATAATAATAAGATAATAATAATAATGATAATAATAAAAATAATAATAATAATAATGATAATAATAATAATAGTAATGATGATGATGATGATGATGATGATGATAATAGTAATGATGATGATAATGATGATGATGATAATAATGATAATAATAATAATAATAATAATAATAATAATAATAATAATAATAATAATAATGATAATAATAATAATAATAATAAATAAAATAATAATAATAATAATAATAAATAATAATAATAAATAATGAATAATAATAATAATAATAATAATAATAATAAATAATAATAATAAATAATAATAA
>NC_134777.1:22441261-22448761 GCF_046742065.1 Oratosquilla oratoria | reverse complement strand
TATCACGATCAATGTATGATTATGAGTATAACTATGACTACTGCATCTGCTACCATTACTACGACTCTTAAGAATATTATTTCTACTACCTCTACTATCATTAAAACTGCCACCACTGCTGCTGCTGCTACTACTACTACTACTACTACTACTACTACTACTACTACTACTACTACTACTACTACTACTACTACTACTACTACTACTACTACTATTTCTACTACTACTACTACTACCACTACTGCTACTAATACTACTACTTTTTTTTAAATGACCTCCATCCTCGTGGAGCTATATGGTGACAGTTCATTGACTCCTCTCTCGCCAATGATCGTGGTTGATTACCATTTTATATTTTGTATTATATCTTTTTAATGAAGCCTAGTACAGAAGTCACTTATCCTACTTTCTACTACGGTCTACTAGGCGGTGGATGCCTGGTACCTCTCAGGCATAGGAAGGCTGATCTTAAGAGTGAGAATAACATTCTACATTTCATCCACGATACAATGCTGCTTTTTTTCTGCCATCACCTCCGCCAGACGAGCGTCATAAAGGTTATCGGAGTGAATGAGCTTTGGTCCACATTCTGTATACGGTCCTCGTATAGCCTGATTTTCTCATTCTCGTTCCAGGAGAGGGACGCCGCAATAGTTAGGTTATTGTAACAGGGGGCCATCGGATCAAATATTCGCATGTCAAAGAAGGTCAGTTGTCCCCGTGTCCAGAAACCTCTTGCGCTGACATCCACTCGTGCTTCATCTGAGGTGTTGGACATGCGGTGTCTGAAGTTTTCCTCTCCTGGTGGGAGTAATGTTGGTTCAATGGTTACATACTTGCATACCTCCTGAAGCGTTTGGGCAGTGAAATCCCTTATCTCGTCATGACTTGTGCAGATGAATCCACCCTGTTTGCGTATCATCGCATTGTTTGGATCAAACTGTGTACCACAGGAATATCTGTTAGGCAGTCTTTCAAGGTAATGGCATCCGTGAATTCTCTCTTGTTTAGGTTAAATCTCTTTGCCCTGACTGGCAGTGCTATCAGCCAATTGGACACTCCACATTCCTGTGCCACTACTATATTTCTTTTCATATTATTCGATAGGTGATCCAATAGAGTGCGAATATCCTCCTGCCTCACTTCTCTTCCATTTGAAATCTTTCTTCTGATTTCTCTGATTTCACCCACGTTCGTCTCCTGTTGATCTTGTGACACGATGTTGTTTGTCAGGGAGGACGTGAGTTTCAGGGAGTTTTGGTGTTCTATGTTGGCAACTACTACTACTACTACTACTACTACTACTACTACTACTACTACTACTACTACTACTACTACTACTACTACTATTACTACTACTACTTCTACTCCTGCTGCCACTTTTACTTCAATTACTACCATGAGCAACACTAGCGATACCAATCCCAGTATTATCGATTCAACCGTCACCGCTACCCACATTTCTTCTATAACTAAGTCTACCACCATTAGTATCATCATAACACCACCAACATCACTCCTATCACCCTCAGGAGTCCTACCACCCTACGACGACCATAAGCACTACGTCATCATTCACGGCGAGCAAACCACAGCATTCTAATCTTGTTGACCGCAGGAGTACAGAATGCTCTTAACTAGACCGCAAATGCTATAAAACATTTATGATCGTACCCAGGAGGTAACCAACAGTAATCGATAGATTCACTTTAAAACCCTTATCTGCCACGCAACGACAATCAACTTTACATATTTTGTTACGGATGACGGGCGGTTTTATTCAGGTGGCTGTTGAAGAGAGTGGGGCAGTTTGCTTGATCGGCATAGTAGTCTTGAGCCAGCCCTGAACTGAATCAGATCATATGGCTTTAGTTGCTATAAAACCCATAACGTTCTTCGCAAGATGACAGTACAGCATCGAAAAAAAAAAAAAAAAAACGCAGCTGAGCCGGAGAGAATATTTTGAATAATTTACTCCAAAGCTGAAGTTGAATATCTACAACAGTGAACGCTTTCGCCCTCCCCCAACCTGGCCGGTTTTTTTTTATTTTTTTTTTTTATTATTATTTTTTTTTATGGACACTCATCCAACAGGCGAATAATTCAGAGTATCTTAGTAGTTCTTTGGTGATAACCAGCGTTTCTTCCCATGGGGATGATATGGCGCCAAAGAAGTGGAATTAGAGATGTGGTAAAGGCATTGAGGCCAGTAGAAATGAGGAACAGTAGAATATAAAAGTGAACATGTATATATATATATATATATACATATATATATATATGTATGTATGTATGTATGTATGTATATATATGTATATATATATATATGTATGTATATATATGTATATATATATATATATATATATATATATATAAAATTGAAGGTGAAAGAAGTTGATGAGGAGAAATGGGAGAATTTTACGCCTTAACGTTTCGACCCGCAGGGTCTTGGTCACAAAGCTAACAACTCAAACGTAACCGGATATTTTATACACGGACGGGTCATCTTATGGGACGCTTCGGAGAGCTTGTTATTTTATCTGCGTATTCTTTTATTATTAATAAGCTTGTGGCTTTTGCTAAACATATAAATCCTTCTCATATATCAACACTAATAACAACATTAACCATAGAGAAGGATTTATATGTTTAGCAAAAGCCACAAGCTTATTAATAATAAAAGAATACGCAGATAAAATAACAAGCTCTCCGAAGCGTCCCATAAGATGACCCGTCCGTGTATAAAATATCCGGTTACGTTTGAGTTGTTAGCTTTGTGACCAAGACCCTGCGGGTCGAAACGTTAAGGCGTAAAATTCTCCCATTTCTCCTCATCAACTTCTTTCACCTTCAATTTTATTTGTCATAATATAGTCCATATATATATATGTATATATATGCATATATATATAGATATATATATATATATATATGTATATATATATATATATATATTAATTTCTAGAACTTCCAGTAACCTCTTTATCTCGATGACGTCCTTTCATCTCATCAATATCGTTAGGCGTTAGCCAGAATAATACTCATAACAAACACCATTGTACCGATGGGGATAATCACGGCAGTTGGAACATTTTCAGTACAGAGTCACGATCACATCTATACATAACCGTTCATACGACCTAAGCCGGACGAAACCATGGTGAGGTACAGAGACTGCATCGTCCTTCAGGGGTTAGGCCGATGGTTCTGCCTTAGTTGAGCACGTTCATATAGTATTCAATTGGTCTTTCAATGCTTTGCAACTGTTGCCTTGCCACCCAGTCGAGTTGGTTCCTTACTTCCTGTCCACTAAGGGACACGCTTTCACTTCATCATTCTCGTTTTCCCTTATGCCTCTCCGTCCTGGATCCTTGGTCATTCTTTCCTTCCTGCTCGTCAACCAACACTGAATGGTTCAATAGATTAGTGAGGAAGAAGGCTGAAACTACATATCATGTCCTGCTGAGGTGGATCTTTACATAGTAAAAGAACAAATATTTAGTTGTTATTTACGTATTGACCTCTGTGAGCTGTCTTGCTGCTTGACGGATTACAAAGGATTACAAAGGCGAAGCATGCCGACCGGAGACCTTTTGGTCCATGACTAGGTCGGATGCGAAAAAAAAATATAATAATGATAAACAGATAGATAAATTAATAAATAGAAATGATAATAATATGAATAATAATAAATAGAATAAATAAATGTATAGGTATAGTTAAATAATACACTGTATTTGATTGCGAGGATGGTTATTTGGATGACATACTACCGCCATTCTTTATGTTACCTTATCTTATTCTATTTATTCATTTATAAATTTACTTATTATTCGTTTATTTATTTATTTATCTATGTATTTTGTTCTTTACTTTATTTTTTATTTTATTTGTCATTGACTGTTGTGTTCACTAACCCAGTTGTTTGTTCTTTATTCTTAACATCAAGATTTACTCAAACAATTCTCTATTCATTCTTTGAATTTACTAACTCGATTTGCTTAACTGATAGGCCATGTTTTTTCAAGATAGCCCATACAGTTACTAACAAAATCACACCTATTTTATTTATTTATTTTTTATCTGTTTATTTATTATTTTGCCTGTAACTGTACTTGCTTTTCCACTAGATTGGATGATCGACCACTGGTCCTCAATGTTCTTTCCTCTTCTTTCACTTTCTTGATTATAATATATTCATATTGACCAAATATCTTATATTAGATTTTTTATACTAAGACAACAGAAATGATCTTGAATACTTGATTTGCATATCTCTTTATGTGTACATTTCGCAGTATTTTATTTTTTCATTTAATTTTGTTTTATTATTCTGTATTTTACATTATTGTTCATATATCTATTTATTCATTTGACGTAATAAGAATTAAAAAAAAAACGATAAAGAGAAATGAAATTGAATTAATTAATTTATCATTTCATATGTATATTTATTTTTTGTTTATTCGTTTATCTATTCATTTGTGTATTTATTTGTTTAAACCATCGTTTATATATAGTATCTGCTGCATTACAAAGCGATCGCGGTATCCGGGAACGAATGTCTTCCTGCAAGACCACCCACCTATCCCCTGCGTGACGATGCAGCCTGACAGGGATGCAAATATTACGCTTTACGTCTCATATATTCCATTTGTTCATCAATTTGAATGAAAAACGACGTCAAAAGATATATTTCCCTCTCAATCGAAACGAGTTTCATCAATAACGTGAAACTAACTTTGCCGACATTAAAAGAGACAAAGGCTAAATCCTAGAATACCGCGGGCGATGGGACTACCCAGGACTGCTATGGACTGTAATTTTCCAGCGCTTCTATCCTTGTGAACAATTTCGTACTAGTACTACCCAGGCATACTATCTAACTATCTACCACAAACGTATCTCCGGCAAGTAAAACCTCAGTTGAGTCTTTAAAGCTAATCCCAAACTAAGCTGTTAACAGTGCAGCCATCCGTCTCCACGCCATTGTCATGTGTACTAGACTTCTTGAACGCTTGTACACTAGTGTATGAGCATGACAGCCTCCATACTAGCTCAACAGCTTGCTCGCTAGCCAAGCTAATAAACCCCGTCAGACACTGGCCCCGTCCTAATTGCATACTAGCCCAGTCGGGTTATTTAGCGATCCCAAGTACCTGTTCCCTGGTCGGTCTTAGTTAGCCTTGGGGCTTCACAGTCCACTATTGAATGGCTGGTTGACGACTTCTATTCTCAGAAGTCAATACTTCCTCAGCTGAATCAGATGCGCAGTTGGGGTTCATTGAGATTCAGGTCAAATAACTGGGCTGTGGGGTTTGTCTAGTGAACGGCACTTACCTTGTTCTAATGATTGTAGTTGGTGGATAATCATAAAACAATGGTAAATGATGCGTGGAATACCTGGCTAAGGGATCTGGTCACTTGATTCCCTGGCTACTTGGTCATTAAGTTCGTCTTCAGGTCTCCGATTGGGATTTTAACCCATTAAACTCCGATGACAAGATTCCTTGTCATTTGGTCAAATAAAACAAAAAATCATAAAACACCAAAATGTTTGATCAAACACCAGAAAAATATGACGTCAGTCCTCGCTTCGCTCGCGAGCGAAGCGAGGAGGACTGACGTCATATTTTTCTGGTGTTTGATCAAACATTTTGGTGTTTTATGATTTTTTGTTTTATTTGACCAAATGACAAGGAATCTTGTCATCGGAGTTTAATGGGTTAAGAGTCCACAAGCGGTCGTGTTACGTGAGCACCTGTATTGCGATTATCTTTAACTTGTTCAGATTCTGTTTAAAGAAGAGTCTGTCTCTTGAGTTTCCGGTAGAGAAACAGTGTCCGTGACATATTCTCTCACAGAACATTTCCTGTAATCATTACATAATTGTGTAGTAATCCCTCCCATATTTGAACTGCCAATATATGAACCGCCATTATCCAAACATGATATATGTGTATTATATAAGAACATGAAAACGTAGGAGACTGCAAGAGACCGTAAGGCCTACACTAGGCAGTTCTATGTTCCTTACTACGCGTCATCCCTATCCATAAAGTTATTTAATCTTCTAAACAACGCTCACTACATTATTACTAAGTCTATTCCATTCGTTAACTACTATGTTGGTAAACCAGTTCTTGTCTATTTTCTTCTTAAACCTAAAGCTAAACCTAAATCTATACCGCTTTTATTTCTTCAAATTTGAAGATTTATTACTCGAGTGACGGAACGGGGGGGGGGGGGGTCATTATACCTCGCAAATCCGAATACTGTCCGGATATGGGAGGGATCACTGTACTCTGAATGAGCTGGACGTCTACTTGGTTGAATGTCTATAGTCATTGGCTAGTGAGTCGTAGGGGAAGTGGCCATTCAGCCAATTACATGTTATGTTTGCAGGCCATGGGAGTTCCTTCGTGTAGACAAGCGCGCTGGGAGGTAGGTAGTCAGGTAGCCAGTAGGTACGACAGTTACGTAGGTACGTAGGTAAGTAGTTGAAATTGGATAACGTGATACCTACACACATACATACATACATACATACATACATACATACATACATACATACATACATACATACATACATACATACATACATACATACATACATATACCAAAGGCTTTTCCCCCCTACATGAGGGGTAGCCAAAAAGAAAAAGGCATAGAAAACACTCCCACCATTCCATTTCCTATATATTCCACTCCCCTCCACCCTCCTCCCTCCCTCTTATCTTGGCACTTCCTGGATGACCTACATAGTTAGGATAAAACCTAGATCTTATGAACAGTATTGGAAAATGTAAGGAACATATATATGAAGAATCTTTCCCGGCCAGATTAACCGAATGAACATTTAAGTCGTCACAAGTGTCCACGTTAATAAAATGTCCCACTATGTATCTAAGTGAGTTTTTGCTTCACATTTTTTTTCTTTTCCAACCTAACTTAACCTAATCTAATCTAATCTAATCTAATCTAATCTAATCCAATCTAATCTAGTCTAAAATAACCTAACCTTATCTTATCTAATCTAATCTAATCTAATCTAATGTAGTCAAATTAATGATTGGGGAAGTTGATAAACACACATGTAGGTAGGCATCAATTCTAATAGATTTTTAGAAGGATGTCAAGGGATTGTCAAGCAAGATCTCAGTATTGCAATTGCAATAACCAGCGCTTCTATCCTTGGTGGAAAATATCGTACCGAAATAGTGGAGTCATTAAAGTGGTAAAGAAGACATTTATGGAAGGCAGTAAGCTAGAGATAATCATGTACACACACACACACACACACACACACACACACACACACACACACACACACACACACACACACACACACACACACACACACACACACACACACACACACACACACACACACACACACACACACACACACACACACACACACACACACACACACATCACAGGGCTGAAATAATTTCAGTATCGCTGCGCTGCGTGTTGTTACTCCAACTCTCGTGGGCG
>NC_134777.1:22421261-22428761 GCF_046742065.1 Oratosquilla oratoria | reverse complement strand
GAGGAACTCCACTCATGAAGTTTTTCTAACTAGAAATGTTAACATTCAGAACAATCCACTGTTTACAATTGTTCAACCAGTTTCTAATCCACCTTAACAAGTTACTTGTTATTCCATGAAAAACAAATTTAGTTAGTAGTATTTCGGGCGAAACAGTATTGAAAATATTTTTCAAATTGCAGATGTGTCAAATTCTTTTTGTCATAGTTTGAGATGACTATGCTGTAATATTCTAGAAGGATAATCCCACAAGAGCGTTCACTTAACAACTTGTTTGTGTACACTTTGTTTATAGATATTATTATATATTGTCGTTTATTCTATTGAGTCAAAGGCCTTTTCATAATCTTCAAAAACTAAGCACAAAAGTAGATTAAACTCCTTGGTTCCCTTGATTAGTTGATTCATTATCTACAGATGGTCTAATGTTGAAAGATCAATTTTGAAAATAACACTGGATGACCGAAAGAAGGCAGGTTGATTAAGAGAGATTTGAATGAAAGGTTGATTTGAAAACGGAATGGAAATGCATAGACAAGAAAACTAAACATAAATAAAGATGGCAGTAAGAGCAAGTATATTACTGAGTGAGCGTCGTAAGCTGGAGACTATGGAAGAGGGATACCAGACAGAAGGTGGAGAAATAAAATGGAGAAGTTTGCAGGAGTGGCATGGCAGAAGTGACACAATCGTACATGGAAAAGGTTATGAGAGGCCTACATATATAGCAGTGGACTCCAAATGGATAATCAATGTGACTAATATGATATTACTTAGAAACAATGATAACCACATGAACACATCACAAGGACGGTTGAGAAACTGTCTTCGCTGTAAAAGGGAAAATGTAAAAACAACTTCCTCCTCTGTTTTCTGCTCTTGTCTACTTGTCCCTTCTCTTAACCCTCTTCTGCCTTTATTCTTCCCTTGATTCCTTTACTTCTTCTTTCTTCTCTTGCTCCTCTTCGTATTTTTCATTCCCACGGTTCCCCTCCTCTTTCTTTCTACTCTTTCTCTTCCCTCATTCTTCTCCCACCTTTTCTCTATTCTTGTGTTCTTTTTCTCTCTAGTCTTCTCTCTTTTATTTAGTACTTCGTTTCTTCCTCATGCGGCCCTCCTTTCTCCTCTTCCTTCTCTTTTCTTCCCTGTTCAGTCTTTCGACTAGTCCATTAGGTAAGCTTCCGTCTCAATTCCAACATCCATTGATACAAAATATCTAAGGGATAAAAGCCCTGAGGGTAAGGATGACGTCTATGTTGTCATTAAGCTTTTCCTGAGTTTTGTTCCTCATCTTAGCATTTTACTTACATTTATCCCCTCTGGATATACACAGAAAATGATGACTGCCCTGTGAGGATAATAAGGTTTATGGTCACCATTTGATCTTCCCTCCCTATCTAACTTCCCCTCTTTACGTTTTTTACCCACTTTACATTTATTTCTCTTTCTCACTGCACTCATATTCCCCATTCTATCTCCTCCTCTTTTTTCCCTCCCTCTCTCTCTCTCTCTCTCTTCCTCATCAAGCCACTCTCTACAGCTGCACCTGGTAACCTATACACGTATATGCCCTACACTCCTCCACTGTACTCTATTCCCATACATTCCACTTCGATCTATTTCTTTCCACGCCACTCCAGTCCACTCCACGCCACTCAGTCCATTTCGTTCTGCTCCACTACACCCTACCGTATTCCACTATATTTCACTCCTCTCCTCCCCTCCCTATCCTACTCCACCATACTTCGCTCCACCCCTCTCCACTGTACCTCACTTGACTCGTCTCCAACCCACTCCACTCCATCCCATTCCACTTTGTTCTGTTTCCCTTTATTCAACTTTACTTCAGTCTACTCTACTCCCCTCAATTTCAACCCTGTACTCTCTATTCTACTTTTCTCTTACGCACTACACTTTACTCTTCTCCAGTTTATTCTAATCTACTTTATTCTACTCCACATCATTCCACTTCACTCCATTCCATTCTACTCTGATCTGCTTTAGTTCTACTCTTCTCTGTTTACTCCACCCACTCCACTTCAACTCAGTCTGCTACATTCCACTACATTTTGCTCCACTCTGTTGTCTGTCACTCCTTTTCATTCCACTCCACCCTACTTTCACCTTGATCTCCACTTCTATTCCACTTCATTTTTATTCCACATATATTCCATCCTGTCCTATTTTACTTCCACTTACTCTATTCCATTTTTTTTCGATCCACTCTATTATGCTTTATCCCACTCTCCCCACACTCTCGTCCACCTCATTCCACTTCATCCTGTTAATCCTCCTTTCAAGTCCATTTTATTCCTCCAAATTTAGCTCCACTCTAATCCACTCTAATTTAAGCTTCTCCACTCCAATCTACTCCACTCCGCTCCACTTCACTTCACACCATTCCACTCGATTTCGCTTTGTTCCACTTCGCTCTACTCCACTCTAATCTAGTCCATTCCTCTCTACTCCATTCCACTCCGTTCCACTCCACTTTGTTTCGATCCACTCCGATCCACTCTCCGCAATCCACTCATCTCCGTTCCAGTCATCTCCACCCCAGTCCACTTCGTTTCATTCTGCTCCTTATCTGTCAGTTCCATTCCTTTCCACTCCAATCCACCCCACCTCGTTCCATTTCGTTCCACTTCTCTTATCATCATCATTATGTTCCCTCTTATCTGTCAATTCTCCTTTCTTCATACGAACTCGCCTTCCTTGTCACACTAAACCAAACACAAACCAACCCCTAACTCACCCAAACTCACCCCAGAACTCACCACAGACTCACCCTAACCTCAACCTAAAGTCCCCTCACCACCCTCGACCAAAGGTAACCTATTCCCTTCAGCAGAGGTCAAGTTTCAGACTTAGTTGCCCTTGCGGCTTCGGCCGTAGTGTAACGCCTCCACGGGCTAATGGGCGGGGGGCGGGGGTGGACTCCTCGCCTTCTCCTCAACATCTTAACTAAATTCGTTTTCTGACAAGATCTCTTTCACACACGTAAGCATCGTATTGTACATCTGGACTTGGATCTCGTCACGCGATTTCATTCAGGTGAAGGTGGAATGGTGTCTTGGTTAACTGAGTACTCTTAAGTCGAGTAAAATGACCTGACGTTAGCCAGGAAAAAAGCCTATAAGTTATATCCCTGTATTAATGAAACTGGTTAAAAATGCTCCTCATTACGAGAGGATACACAAAGCGCTAAAAACGCAATTAAGGCTCCATCTCCCTCACCAGCGTAATCCCCCTCCTCCATCTCCAACTCCATCCTCAATTCCAATTCTCCTATATCTACAGCTCCACGCTTTCGTCGCCGTTGCCTTCCTTCCTTCCTTCCTTCTTCTTCTTCTTCTTCTTCTTCTTCTTCTTCTTCTTCTTCTTCTTCTTCTTCTTCTTCTTCTTCTTCTTCTTCTTCTTCTTCTTCTTCCTTCTTCTTTTTCTTCTTCTTCTTCTTCTTCTTCTTCTTCTTCTTCTTCTTCTTCTTCTTCTTCTTCTTCTTCTTCTTCTTCTCCTTTTTCTTCTTCTTCTTCTTCTTCTTCTTCTTCTTCTTCTTCTTCTTCTTCTTCTTCTTCTTCTTCTTCTTCTTCTTCTTCTTCTTCTTCTTCTTCTTCTTCTTCTTCTTCTTCTTCTTCTTCTTCTTCTTTTTCTTCCTCTTTCTCTTCTTTTTCTTCTTCTTCTTCCTCTTCTTCTTCCTCTTCTTCTTCCTCTTCCTCTTCTTCCTCTTCTTCCTCTTCTTCCTCTTCTTCCTCTTCTTCCTCTTCTTTCCGCCTTCTTCTTCCTCTTCTTCCTCTTCTTCCTCTTCTTCCTCTTCTTCTCCTTCTTCTTCTTCTTCTTCTTCTTCTTCTTTTTCTTCTTCTTCTTCTTCTTCTTCTTCTTCTTCTTCTTCTTCTTCTTCTTCTTCTTCTTCTTCTTCTTCTTCTTCTTCTTCTTCTTCTTCTTCTTCTTCCTCTTCCTCTTCTCCTTCTTCCCACCCTCAGCACGGGTGGGCTTATATCTTATTATTTCTGCTGCTGCCACGTTATCTTATTTAATCTTCGCGACACCACCTCAGTAGCGAAGGGAATAAATATGGTAAGGGTAAGTTTATTAGACAATTTCAGTACATAAGGGTCATCCCGACGCGTGGGGCTTTGCACCTACATCGTAAATACGTGGATCATGGCTTAATTTCAAATGGCTACCGGGGGCTGCCACTTGCACTGTGTGTCCAAACGCGAAGGATAAAGGTGACAGCTTTGACCGCTGGAGTCATTGGCAAAGAAAGCACAAGACAGCTTCGAGACACGCGTATTTCAGGGGAAGTCCTTTCAGTGGTGGTACTTATGTTAACTAACCTCTAATTTACGGGGAGTCTAGAGTAGAGAAGAGTCGACTAATCCGCAGTAGATTGTCACCATGGGTTCTGCGTCTCTGCCAAATTAGAGTAAATAGATTATAGATATAATACGTTTGTTTTGCTATGCATCTAGATTATCTGCCACCATCACCACCACTACCACCACCACAGTCACCGCTACCACCACCACCACACATCTGACCTACCACGGGGAGCCCCACTGAGCGAGATCAACGAGACACTCCATTGCCCCTTTGACCTTTGGGCAACGTCATCTCTTGCCTTTCTACGGGGTACATCATAAGTCTGTACCCACTTTTATAGTTAACCAATTCTTTTACAGTCCCTAAAGCTATTCCCAAAAATTCACTGCTTTCCATTCTTTAAGAAGAACCAGTAGAGGAGAGCTATGTTGTCAACAAATACTGAAGATCCCATGAGAAGCTCGCTGTTCGTATAAAAGACTCTGGCTCTACAAGTGTCTTCTCTACTTTTTGGCCACTTGCCCTCGCCTTTGCTAACGCCACCCCAAGACCTTTGACCTTCTTTCGCACTTTTTAATGGACTTTTGTATTACGGTGTTTCCAATCAGCCTGCCAAAGTCCCACGCTTACGCCCAGCTAGCCCTTAGCAGGATCTCGGATTTCGTGGGAAGACCCAAAAATATCACATAGACCCTCAGCTTATTAGCAGAACCTTCCACCAAAGGCCTTAAGCTCGTTAAAAACAGCACTATAGGTCCAGTAGAATTTTTTTTTCTATTTAGCTCATAATTTTTGAGATATTTTTTTAAACTCATTGTGGCCCAGTTATCCTGTTAATCTAGGTACAATTGTCTAGTGTTAGATATAACCGAATCAATTAAGCAGCAACTGGATTTCATCGGGATAAGTACAGAGTCTTTGGCTCGATCCTCAATTGCCCCTAGTGACTTTCATTTGTCATGAAGGCCAGATCACAGAGAACGTTAATGAGTTCTTTAACCTTCCAACAGAGGCATCAGGCTAACGAGAGGAACCAGAAGGATAAAAAGAATTTAGTTTGAACCATAGTATTCCAGTTTCATGACCAAAGTCAGAACGAAGTAAAAAGAATCAGGGACGCGTCATCAGGATCTTCCTGGCCTTAGATGAACTCTGGCCTCTCGGGTAGGATTCCCTCTCTCCAGCAGCGCTCGTCCGTAGCATCCTTGGAATTCCTATCCCATTACCAGGATACCAATTCTCTTTGAAGGATCGCCCTTCCAAGGACCCCCCATCCTGATCCGTCGGTATCTCACGCAACTGAACTGGTCCTTATCCTTCCGATCTTGTTTTTTAGTTTTTCTTTTTTGTGTGTGTTCTTCACAACTCCATCTACTTCCTCTCTTCCTTCTGGTTCTCCAAGTCTATCTGTCTTTTTCGTCCGCAAGTCTGTCTAATAGTAGATATGCTTACCGTATACTGTATGATGATGTTTTGTCCTCTTCACACTTTTTTTCCTTCTATTTTTCCTCCACCTGTTCCTCCTCCTTTTTCTTGCTTCTGCTTGCTTACCACATCTGAATGGCAGCAAGTGTAGCTGTCAACTACGTATGACACTTATTTGTTTTTCCCTTCCACCTTTTCCTCCTCCTCCTTCTCCCTCACCCCCTTCCGCCTCTCCTATTACTGACGCTGGTCCCCCCTACCACATATCTTAATGCTTGTCTTCAAGGCTGTCTGGCGGAAAGTCTGACTGTCTACTACGTATGACACTTTTTCTTTCCTCTCTAAATTTCCTCCTCCTCCTCATACTCTTCCTATCCTCCTCCTCATACTCTTCCTCCTCCTATCCTCCTCCTCTCCTACCTCCTCCTCCTCCTCACACTCTTCCTCATCCTATCCTCCTCCTCCTCCTCATACTCTTCCTCATCCTATCCTCCTCCTCTCCTACCTCCTCCTCCTCCTCATACTCTTCCTCATCCTATCCTCCTCCTCTCCTACCTCCTCCTCTTCCTCCTCCTCTTTCTCTTCTCTTATTCTCCTTCCCCTCTTTTACTTCCATGGCACTGCTTTCTCATCCTACTCCATCCTCCCTTTCTCCTCCTCTTCCCTTATTCTCTTCTACTCTATTTCATCTCTAGATTTCTGTCTGCAAGGCTGTCTTGCTGCAAGTCTGACCGTCTAATGCTACGTGTGGCACTTTCTCCCAATTTATGGAGCGATCCATTCCCTTCTACTCTCACTCCCTCACTCCCTCACTCCCTCACTCCTCCCCATTCCTACATACCGATCCCCATATCTGACTCCCCGTCCCTTATTATAGCGCGCCTCTACACGTCACTGACAAGTGCCAGACGATTTTATTCGTCTTTGCTAAAGGGAGAGTACCTCATGTGGTACTGTCACATAACTTCACTCACCCTGTCCACCCCTAGCACACTCCCCAAACTCCCTCACTCCATCTGTGTTTACCAATCATTCTCTCATGTCTACTCATTCCCTCTTCCAGACCTCTTTAGCTTGATAATTTATTTCTTCTCTCTAGAACCCCATTCCCCCTGTCTTCTCTTTCCGTTTCGATCACCATTTCTATAATTCTTGCCTCTACGGCATCTCAGTCCTATAATCTTCACTATTCATTTTCTCTCTCTTTTCTCCCATTATTCTTATTCCTTTTTGCTCCCATTCCTGTGTATCCTCTTGGCCATTTCACTACAGCGACGTCTCTGATCTGTGTAAGGCAACCTGACGTGAATTACAATTACAGTCTGTTGAGTGCGTCACCGTGGCGAAAGAGTTAATCGAGATGGTTTTATCCCCTTCACAACGGTAACGTCCCCTACGTCGAGGGTTCTCATGTATCTCCATACTTATGTGTTGCTGTTCGTTAGCCTGTGGCAACACGCCACTTCTGCAGTGTCCCCTTAACGCTTTGTAAATAAAATCATTATTCGTGGTCAATGTATTATATGTGTCCGTGGTAATGAAATTATATATTGTAAACATTGTTATCACATGCAGGGATGACCCTTATATTGTAAATATTGTCTATATGTAACATATTTCTATAGATTGTACAAAACTGTAAAATATTGACTGTGTATAGTTTATGTGATAGCGGACGAAAGAACAAATTTCAAGTCCCAAAGAAATATGGAGTTTAATTCCATTCATCCTTCTCTTAGGACGATACTCCAT
>NC_134777.1:22403761-22406261 GCF_046742065.1 Oratosquilla oratoria | reverse complement strand
TTCTTGATATCTATATATTTATTTATTCACCAATTTATTTATTCATTCATTCATTTATTCATCTACTTATTTTTGTATTTATTCATCTGTTTATTTATATATTTATCTATATATTAATTTGTTTATATATTTATTTATCTACCTGTTAATTAGTTAATTAATTGATTAATTAATTAATTAATTAATTTTCTTCTATTACCATTGTTTGGACTCCCCTTGCCAGCTGTTCCTTCACAATTTCCTTTTTATCTTTGTTCCACCTCTGCCTCACAAAATTCTTAATTTCTTAATTTTATTTCAATTTTCCCTCGTTCTTTTTCTCCTCCCTCTTCTTCCTCCTTCTCTTTCTCCACCATCTTCTCTTACCTTTTCTCTATTTCCCGTTTTTTCCTCCTCCTCCTACTCCTTCACCTCCTCCTCCTCCTTCTCCTCTTTCTCCTCATCTTTGTCCTCCACTTCCTCCTCCTCTTTCTCCTCCTCTCCTTTTCTTTCTCCTCTTCCTCCTCCTGTTTCTCCTCCCCTCCTCCTCCTCCTCCTCCTCCTCTTTTTCTCTTCCTCTTTCTCCTCCTCTTCCTCCTTCTCTTTATCCTCCTGCTCCTCCTCTTGCTTTTTGTTTTCGTCCTCTTCTCCTCCTTCTCTTCCTTCTCCTACTCCTACTCCTCTCTTTCCTCCTCCTCCTCCTCTTCCTCTTCCTCTTCGTCTCCTTCCTCCTCCTTTTCTTCCTTCTCCTACCCCTTCTCCTCCTCCTACACCTTGTCCTCCTCCTCCTCCCCCTCTTTCTCCTCCTCCTCTTTTTCCTCCTCCTCTTCTTCCTCCTCCTCCTCCTCTTTCTCCTTCCTCCCCTTCTTATTCATTTCCTTCTCCTCCCTGAATAATTTTCCTCCCATTTACTTCTTATTTCATTCTTATCTTCCCCTATTCCTTCACCCACTCCACCCTGACATAATTTCTTTTCTCATGTTCATAGACTTCTTTCCCTTCTTATTACTTGCTTTTTGTAACCTCCTCTCGCCTCTTCTCCTTTCTCTCCTCTCCTCCCCTGCAGCTCCGTTATCTAACCACCTATAGTTTTGACCTCAGCGTTTTTAGTTGAACGTGCCACACAACAATATGATTTGTATGACATCATTGGTAATAAATCCTGATAGTGCTGAAGGACTATTAGAGGAAAAAGGATAATAATATTGGTTCAATACAATGCTCTAACAGTACAAATCAAGAAGAGGCGTCTTTACCTTCCAGGCTTCAACAACATTGTTGAGTCCATTGACAAAGATCTTGGAATTCACTTCTCAGAAACAAAACCGTATTAAGCTCTGCGCTTCTGTGCTGCGAACGACTTGCGCATCACCTCCTGAGTAAGTAAGAAGGCATAGAGTCACACAAGATTCTTTTATGGCTGAAGACAAGCCTCTACCCAGAGGATAGTGCTGGCACTTGTATCTTGTATTATCACTTCGTTCTGGTACCCTTCTTTGAATAATTCTTTTATCACTCTTTGGTGTGACATTGCCTCAAAGGTCATATTCACTGTAGTCTGGCATTTAGGCTCCTCCCCTTTGGGTATCTTCACTTTCTTATAGGTGGACGTGTTTTTCATCTGAATATTGTGCGTAAACTCAAACAATATCTATTGGGTATTATTATGTAAACGAAATATTGCAACATGTTAGTCCTACTCTTTTTTGTTCTAAAGGTAATATTATTCTTAAAAAAAAAGTGGGCATGGGTATGGTGTGGCTTTCATGAACAGCCTATACATTTCCATCAGCTGTCTCTACATCTCCATCAACAACGGAAACCTTTTAACGTCTATGAGTATATGCCAGTGCACATCATCTACTAGTCTATTTCAGTCAACCCATGTTCCATATATCTATTCTGGTTTCCGGCAGTCTATCTTATCTAGTTGAAAGGTTGACCAAATTAGATAATCTTTCGGTTGTGTATGAGCAGATTATAACACATAACAACCGAGTGTGCTTAGTTGATACATCACTCTATTCTTTGCTTATATTCCTCTTCGCTACCGTGCTCACTGTATAGCTAGGTATAGCTAACGCCAGATAATTTCATTGTACAGTTGAGGTTGAGCAAGTCCCATCCTGAAGAGAATTCTAGATCAATCAAGATCCTACTCATACCTACACAAGAAGATGACCTGTGATTTGATATAATAAAACCCATATAATGTGACACGGTAAAAGAGGTGTCTTGCCCCATTTGTACTAGCTGAAAGCACTTTTGCTCCATTGCCCTCTCTTTCGTAACATTTCCCCTCATTACTCACTTGCTCCCATGATTATAACCTAATGGACGCTTCCTCAAAATAACGATACTCTATTTATCCTGTCTCCCTAATTACTATCTCCCTATCATCAACTCTGTGTGGTCAGGCAGATATCAACCATCCCACAGCTATAAACCTATCAACTGCTCACTCTTGAATACAATTCCATTAGCTTTCCAGCCCCATTCCCTAAGTATTATCTCCTTCAGG
>NC_134777.1:22396261-22398761 GCF_046742065.1 Oratosquilla oratoria | reverse complement strand
ATGATGTTTCACTGATGTTCTTGCATAGCGAAGCGCAGCGTCTCCCGTCTTGTGTGATACATGCAGATCGTCACAAAGTGCTGGCGCTTTTAGATATAAGCACAGGCTACTGACGTTGCAAATGTGTTTTGATATTTCTTAAAGGAGAAAAAAATGAAATAGAAATACAAGCAATGACCCGTTCCAAAAAAAAAAAAAAAAAAAAAAAAGCAGTAGACCATTTGGAAGACAAGTATCCATATAGCACAGGAGATGTCTTGAAATTTCCTTTTTTTTCAGTGTCGAGGTCATAGACAGGTAAGATAAAAAACGTTAAGGGGGAAGAGAGTTCCAGAAGTAGGAGAAGATGGAAGGTACTGGTTGACTCTTTCAAAAGTAAAAAAAAAAAAAAAAAAAAAAAAAAAAAAAAAAAAAAAAAAAAAAAATATAGAAAATTTAATGGTGCACGGTCTCCTGAGAAGGGGAGGCACACAGTTTTTGAGTTCAGAGGAATAGTGACCATGAAAATAGTGACAAGAAAGATAAAGGGATGAAATATTTTGATAGAATACTTATTTGTTATTTACGAGAGCCTTTGTCCTTTCTATTGCAAAGGTATTTTACACAGCTGAATTAGATAATTTAAGCGCTAGCCAAAATGATAGGGCAAGTATCTCCCAGACAATATAAATAAATAAATAAAAAATAGAAAAATGAAAATAATAAATAAATAAACAAACAAATAGGTAGATAAATAAAAAATAATATACAAAATAAAAATAATAAATAAATAAACAAACAAATAAATAAATAAATATATAAATAAAAAAATATATATATAAAATAAATAAGGAAATGAAAAATCCTCTGCTCTTTCCAGGATAGATTATGTCATTGAAACATGAAAGCAAAAGGGAATGCATAGATAAGGGAGTGGAATGAGAGGAAGTAAAAGAGAGGATAGAAATGGGCGAAGAAAGAGGGGGAGTAACGGAAGAGATTACGTGGATGTAAGACCTCGAGTTCAAAGATAAAAAAAAAAAGGAAGAAAAGGAAGGACAGAAAGAAAAACGTAAAGCTAGTAGATTAAAGCTGAAGAGGAGGAAAGGGGAAGAATGAAGTTGATTGGCGTGGAGGAAGGAAATTGAGAGTAAAAGGGGTGGAAGGAAGGTAGAATAGAAAAGAAGAAGGAGAAGAAAAAGAAGAGATATAGCTAGACAGAAAACAGGAGGAACCGTTGTTGAGGACGCATCAGTTGACGAGTGTTTGAGGCCTTGTCAATGAAAGATAATTATTTTCTCAGCAACAAACAGGAAGTGTTAGCTTGCAGATCATATCGCCTCGAAAAGGTGGAATCATAGAGAAGGTGAACGAAATATTTAAGGGTAAGTGAGTTGTTGAACGGAAAGTAAGGAAAAGCTAAAAATGATCAGAATTTTTTCTAATGGAGATTAGTCTCCGATCATATGTAAAAAGGGCGCATCTCTAGTCTATAAGGATGACATTAAAGTTCTTAAAATATAGACTGCACGGAACTTGTGCGGGCAATACCCCATAGTGAGTGGAAAAGTAGAGAAAGTAAATGACAAGGCAATAGGAAAGCAAACAAACACGTACAGCTTTAGATAAATTAATAAGACGGATGAAACTCAAAGAAAAATTGACCGAAAGGAAGAAGAATGAGGGAAAGACGAGTGTTAGATGACTGGAGTGAAAGATGGAGGAGGGGAAGGAGGAACAGGCGATGGAGATAAAGAAGGGAAGAAATGGGAGGTTACCTTAACCCATTCAACTCCGATGACAAGATGTCTTGTCATTTGGTCAAATAAAAAAAAAATCATAAAACACCAAAATGTTTGATCAAACACCAGAAAAATATGACGTCAGTCCTCGCTTCGCTGCGAGCGAAGCGAGGACTGACGTCATATTTTTCTGGTGTTTGATCAAACATTTTGGTGTTTTATGATTTTTTTTTTATTTGACCAAATGACAAGACATCTTGTCATCGGAGTTGAATGGGTTAAGAGGAAACGAGCGGGAGAGAAATATTAAAGAATTAATGTAGGAGTAGAGGACATCAATAAGGTAAGTATTGAATAGTGCAAAGAAAGGACATTGATAAAAGAATCGAAGATGAGAAGAATCATCGAGAAGTTTAATACCCTAAACACAGTGGCAAGCTTTCTAAATTTTGCTCTGTTTAATGAGTGAATTTGTGCAATCATCACGTCTTAATCCAGGTTGTTAAGGTTATATATATGGTGTCAAGTGCGTGTGCGATTTACACATGTAAGAATGAGTGCGGTTATGAACACCGCAGTAAAAAAGATTAAAGGTAAACGAATTCGTAAACAAATAAATAGATGAATTAATAAATAAATTGATAAACAGATCAATAATTAAATTAATAGCTAAATAGATAATTAAAATATAGATAAAAATCAATAGATAGGTAAATGAATAATGAAGTAAATAGATAAATAGGTGAATAAATAAAAAGTACTATAGATATATAAATTAA
>NC_134777.1:22371261-22376261 GCF_046742065.1 Oratosquilla oratoria | reverse complement strand
AGATCAGAATTCCGTAGTGACAATCTCATAACTGAAAATAATTGTTTTGGAGAAGAAGACGAAGAATTTCTTATATGAAGAGAATAACAAATGAAAAAAAAAAATCATAATAGTCTAAAGTATATCGAGAGGAACCAACTTACATTCTTTGCCCATATCATCAGAAGAGCTAAACTTGATTGCATGTCACTACAAGTGAGAAGTTATTTAAAAAAAAAAAAGCAACGCCTAAATTCTGTGGACAATATCATAAGCGTTGATGGAAGAGTGAACGGCTGAGAGAAGACGATTCCGCAGAGCCGAGAAATGGTTCGAACAGACCAGAGTTGGGCCGAAATGGTCAACGGAATGTGAACCACTTACGTCCCGAGAGTGACTTTCTTCATTCCATTTATTTGAGTGGTTTCACCTTAACATATTGCATAGTATAAGAAAGGGTACTACGTACATACGTAGATACGTACATACATACATACATACATGCATCATACATACATACATAAATACATAAATACATACATACATACATACATACATACATACATACATACATACATACATATATACATATATATATACATACATACATTACATATATACATACATGCATAAATATATACATACATACATAAATACATACATGCATACATACATGCATACATACATACATACATACATACATACATACATACATACATACATACATACATACATACATACATACATACATACATACATACATATATACATGCATGCATAAATACATGCATACATACATTCATACACCATCGATCGGGGGGGGGGTCCAGTTGAAGATATTAACTCTACGATGTGCTCTTCGAGCATATGCATTATCACCAAGAATGAGCACATATAAACTATAACAGACATTTAAGACACTGTTCTATATCAAAATAAAAACCCCAAGATAAAAGGTTAGAATTGTAAATAATTGAAGTGACGTTTCTAACTTTATCAGTACAATTGATGACGCGCACATTTGTTCTGGCTGTCGCAGAGCTATCTTATTCAGCTGGTGGGAATCTTCTGCCCAGTACAAGGATGCTGGTTATGCAATGATTATTTGTACTTATTCATTTGCTCCTGAGTCTCTCATACAATGTGTTTATATTTTGACATTTTGACTTCACCCGACGTCTGTGTTGTTACGTTCTCTAAGGTCACAGGAAAATGATCGATGATATTGTGTGTTTGAGCTGTCATCTTCATTTGCTGTTTTCTCCCATATATCGGCTTGCGTATATGGTAAAACCTCTTTTTATCCCAGTGCGCTTGGCAAAGGTGACGTCTTTACTTGTTACTAAGCACTTGCTGCTGTATCGTCCCTTTTGTCCATTATGTCTAATATTATGTGTTTGAGTTGTTATCTGCATTAAGTGTTTTCTCCTATATATCGACTTGTGCATATGGTAAAGCCTCTTTTCATCCCAGTGCGCTAGGCAAAGGTGGCGTCTTTACTTGCTACTAAGCGCTTCCTGGTGTATCGCCCCTTTTTTCCACAATGTCTCACTTCCTCACTTCGTTGACCAACCGTGACCTTGTGTAACTTTTGGAATATCTGGGTTAGGTTTACTGGAACGCTTCCAGACTTCGACCTTGAGGTTCTCTCGTTTAACTCAGCTTCACGAGGCATTCCTTGGGAGGTGGCTGTTTTCACCGTAATATTATGATAATGAAGGATTTGTTCTTTACAGCTGTCAAGTTTGTTTACTAAAACAACAGTAGCAATAGCAACAGCACTAATGTATTCCTCTTTGCAGACCATACTACTTAGAAGCAAGAACTCTGATGTATTTTGCTGTCATGATATCTTTTTAACTTCTTCCGTACTACGTGGTACCTCTGTAATCCTGGCTTATGCCTGGCCATTCTAACCAGCTGTGCGTGGTCCACCTTTGTCATTTAAACTCCATCTTCCTGGAGATTGCTTACTCTTTTGTGTCCGTGTGTGAAGCTTCGGTTGCGAAGGGGTGAGAATTACTTGCGGTTGCATACTCAGTAAATCCATAAACATACGCGTGTTTTATGGATTACTGTTTGTATATATCCACGTGTCTGATGATTCACGTTTACGAAGTCTTCCTGTTACCTACACTGTCGTTCAAGAGGACTGTCACGTTTTCTAAACAGAGTTAAGATGTTACAGAATGAAGAAAACACCAATATCTAAAATTTTACATTCCTGTGCAGTCATACATATTTTTTGTATCAATACAGCAATATATTACTTGTTAATCTTTTCCTCTATAAGGAGATCTGAATAGAATAATTTTAGGACTATTTCTGAATATACCATCTTTATTTGAGAGAGGATGATGTGCTATGACATCAGAGTTAAATCTAATCAGCTGATTTTTCATCCTACTCTCAAAAGCTGATCTGATCCAAACGCTACGCTTATTTTGTATCAGTGGCTTATTGTTCTTGTGATTGAACAGAAAGTTTTTTCCAATTAACAATTTCCTCTTTCAATCATTAGTCCCTCCCAGTATCACTTTCTCATCTTCCGCTCCATTGCCATGATTGATCAAAGCTTGTACATGTCTGGTCTCAAGAACACATCAGATCTTTTTAGTTCGAGAGCGATTTCGCAGCAAATCTGTATAAAATTATCTCTTATTACAGTTTGGTGATCAAATATGAACATACGTCGCCGTCATTATTTTTTCCACTTGGGGTTATATAAGGTTATATAAGGTTTGTAAAGTAGAGGAAAGCTTTTTTTTTTTTTTTATACAAAGGTCAGTCGGTTATGCATGCATATGGCCCATGTTGACACCGTGACTAACAACAAAGATGATGGAATACAAAATGCCTATGTTCTTTATCTTCCATATAATTCTAACTTTATTGACACTGACATAATTCTTTCCTTGTGCTCAATAGTAGGCTTCCACCTAACCTTTCTATGTTTCAAATATAGTAATTCTTATCAAGACTCTATTAGGAACCACAGATAATATGAAGTGAGACACCTTCCTTGCCACTCATAGAAAGAGGTCGTGTACTCAACTCTCTTTTTCTTCGAATCTTAAGAATACTTGAAGTTGTCGTTTTTTCTACTTTCAACAAATAGGATATTTAATGGAGGGTCCAGTAGGAATGTGTGTGTGTATATGATATATAGACACACACACGCGCGCATGCGCACACATTTGGTGGCGCGGTTGGTAGAGTCCCCGACTATTACTACGGCGGCCCGGGTTTGAATCCTGCCCAGGGCTGAAATAATTTCAATATCGTTGCGCTTCCAGTCGTTACTCCAACTCTCGTGGGCGGGGTGTTGGGTGTGTGTGTGCGTGTAAGGTCACATCATTACCCATAGATCGGTCATACGAGCTCTGAGCTGTCGATCACGAGTCCAACACGTGATCGAAAGACCAAGGTGAATCTCTCTCTCTCTCTCTCTCACACACACACACACACACACACACACACACACACACACACACACACACACACACACACACACACACACACACACACACACACACACACACACACACTCAGAGATTCACACACGCACAGACGCGCGCAAACAAACTCACACACATATTAAACTAGCAAGAGGAAAATTAAAAATTGTGATAAGCTTTCCGTGTGATAGTAAACCTTGTTAGCCTTGTATTCTCGAGGCCATTTCTCCGAAGGGGTTTCACCAAGGTCTTGGATCACGTTGTTGACATGTGTTACTGGGATTTGAGTGTCCTTGGTGTTTCAGGTGATTCTTGAAGGTAAAGAGCCCTCTAGGCACTGAATTTCCTCGAGGTATTATCCGCGAAGTGCGTATGTGCTCCTGTAGAGGTACTGAATAAAACCAATTGGTCCCAATTTGTTATGGACGGGCCTCATAATGAGACAGAACATTCAGGGAAGAGGTGGATATGGGTGATAGGCGGCCACGAATAACAGGAAGCACGACACAGAAAAGAGGAGGGGATGGGGTGTTGATGGGGGCTGGGATGTGATAAGCACTGAGGACGGGGCTAGCCATAGCCCGGAAAAGCATTTCTAAGCAAACGATCGCCGAGGATAGCGTCGCCAGGCGAACCATCGCTTGGCGAAGGCTCGCCTGGCACACATCGCCAGCGAACTTTGGTCAAGCGAACCAACTTCAGACAAACAATCTTTAGTTAAAATATTGTCAGGCAAACTTTTTTAAAGTAAACTATCGTTAGGCGAACTGTCCCCAGACGAACCATTGCCAGACAATTCCTCGCCGGGCGAACCTTCGCCACACGAATTGTCGACGGGCAGACCATCTCCAGGTGAATCGGTGAATCCTTGCGAGGCGATCAATCGAATCGTAAGCCATCGAGCCGTGGTCAGAGACAATGTGCCGTCTACTTGACCAATTGTCTCCACGCCCCCTTGTATATGATGGTAGTTCAGTCGTACCGTGCCATGTCTTTTCCTCTCCATTCTGTTGGACACTTTACCCACTAAAGACCCTCTGGTGTAGTACGAAGTCGAACTCTGCGCCACTTGGCACAAGGGCTCTTGGATGGCCGATTATAGGAGGAACTACAAGTGTGGCAACCCGCCATGGCTGCCGTTTCGTAGAATTTTGTACCAAAACGTAGAAAAATAGCGACATGTGGCAACTGCGCGAGGAAATATTTTCTACTCGCACATACCAGCGGGCTGTTCAAAACATTTAAAAACTCAAGCTGTTGTTTAAAAATCATATAACTAGTTATCAAATAATAAATGGTACATAAAAATATATGGCTTTTATTGGTATTCATGTTACTTATAAAATATTGTACCCCCAAAGATACGTTTTTACGGTGTAGAAAAAAATTCTACACTAAAGTTTCAACTTTCTTTTTGCGATAGTAATATAAAAGATAAATTTTATATTTTACTGAATATGTTAGGGCATGAGGACCTTATATACATTCAAGGATATATAAAAAAACTAGAACCAACATTTTGTCAAAGTTTGACAAGTATATCTTGCTATGAAAGTCGGCACA
>NC_134777.1:22363761-22366261 GCF_046742065.1 Oratosquilla oratoria | reverse complement strand
TAGATAGACAGATAGAGAGGTGTATATATATATATATATATATATATATATATATATATTTATATATATACATATATACATATATATATATATATATATGTATATATATGCAAGGTTACCACTTTAGAAAATAAACAAACGGAGCAGAGCGCTTTCGCATATTACATCTTCAGTGTGATTTACATTGAAGATGTAATATACGAAAGCGCTCTACCCCGTTTGTTTATTTTCTAAAGTGGTTACCTTGCATTTATAAAACATACATTCCTAGTGTTTTTATTGCATATACATATATAAATATATATATCGTATATATATATATCGAATATATATATATATATGCTAATAAGAACACGGGTACGTGTGTTCACTTATGCAAAGTAGACCACTTGGAAAAAGAAACTAACGAAGCAGAGCGCTTTCGTATATTACATCTTCAGTGCACTGAAGACGTAATATACGAAAGCGCTCTGCTTCGTTAGTTTCTTTTTTCCAAGTGGTCTACTTTGCATATATATATATATATATATATATATATATATATATATATATATATATATAGATAGATAGATAGATTGATAGGTAGATAGATAGATAAGATGTATATAGAGACAGAGGGGAGGAAGAGAGGAAAGAGAGATATGCATAGATGAGTGGTGGATGGTAATAGGGAATGATGGAATCAAGCCTTTCCGTACGTTGTGTAGATTTAGGTATATCAAGGGCTAAGTCATCTTATTCATTTGAGAAGCGAACCCCGGTGTGGAGATTGTAGTTCTGGGTCTCGATCGGTTTGAAAACAACAACAACAACAACAACAATAACAACAACAACAAACAACAACAACAACAACAACAACAACAACAACAACAACAACAACAACAACAACAACAACAACAACAACAACAACATCAACATCATCAACAACAACAACAACAACAACAACAACAACAACAACTACGACAACAACTACAACAACTACAACAACAACAGCAACAACAACAACAACAAAAGTTTATGCCTAGGGTATTGGCAAGAATGAGTCAATGTTATTTTTTTTCCTTTCCTTCTAACCCTCCTTATTTATACATTTTTTTTTTGTCTCTGGTTTGTTTCTTTGTTTGATAGTTCTTTCGTTTGTTTGTTTGTTGTTTGATTATTGACAGTTCCTTATATATTTACTTGTGCATTCTTTCTTTCCTTATTTTTTTATTTTTCCAACCTCCTTTCTCTTTTTCTTTCTTACTTTCTCTCTTTCTTTCTTTACCTTTCTTTTTTCTATCTTTTATCTTCTTTCTTTCGCTTATCTTCTTTCTTTCTTTCTTTCCTTCTTTTATCTTCTCTCTTTCTTTTTAATTCTTTCTTTTATCTTCTTTCTTTCTTTTGTCTTCTTTATTTCTTTCTTTCTCTTCTTTCTTTATTCGTGTCTTTCCTTTTTTCTTTCTACGATGAACCCCAAAAGAAGAGGAGCTTGTTCAAATCGGGGTCAGGATGGAAGCCTTCTCAAGCGGCTCAAACTTATTAATCAACTCAAGAGTACTTCGGAGATCGAAGACAGACGAAGTCTTCTGCTCAGGCAAAGCCCGACCCCTTGAAGGGAACTGGAGACCTTCATATATCCAACAGAATAAGCTACTTTAACTGCTCGACTATCACTACTCCCGAAGGAGTGGAAGGACAAAGTAACTGAAGAGGCCACTTTTCCAAGACCCTCAGAATAACGCAACGATAACTTTGTAGAGCGCATATACCTTGATCCGTCGTACCTTTTCACTTGTTCTGATTCGGAAGAGAGTGGTGGAGAAAGCGAAGAGGCAGTGTTGGAGAGGAGATGAATATGAAAGGAGATGGAGAGGTGGTAGAGTGAGGTAAGCTGATGGTGTGTGATTCACCACGGTCTTTGAATCACGTGTTGTACTCGTGATCGACAGCTATTTCCCTCCTGGAAGAGAGCTCAGAGTTCGTATGTGACCGATCTATGGGTAATGCTGTGACCTTACACGCACACACACACCCAACTCCCCACCCACGAGAGTTGGAGTAACAACCCGCAGCGCAACGATACTGAAATTATTTCAGCCCTTGTCGGGATTCAAACCCGGACCTCCGTAGTGGCAGCCGGGAACTCTACCACCTGCGCCACGAGTTGTGTATTGACACATAGGTGAATGGTGGGAGAAGACTGATTATGGTAAGTCATGTAATGTGATTGTTATCTTGGCATGGTTCCATAACCTCATCGGAATAAAATCGTCTGGTATTAATTGTAGTTAAAGCGGTCACCTTTGCCCTAACTGCTCGGATAGCCAGTGTAAGTGAGGGTCACCGTGGAGGGAAGTCGAAGCTAGATCAAAGGACGAATGAATATTAATGGAGATATCAGCATTCCTTCAGGGCCTGAACTCTCAAATTAAAATGAATATTCATCTCTGCCAAAGCATTTCTAAGAAACATCGTAATACGTAGTACTTGCCTATAAGTTGACAGCACGTGCAAGATT
>NC_134777.1:22351261-22358761 GCF_046742065.1 Oratosquilla oratoria | reverse complement strand
CTTAGCATCTTGTGGATGAAGGGTCATCCCTGGTCATTGCTACACCGATCGGGCCAAAGGCAATGCAGTGAGACACAGCGCTTCCACGACAGAATCCGACAACCGAAGCTGGTTGACCTCCACCTCTTCATTACATGATGATCCCGCCAACCTTTATCCAATCGATAGAAATACAGATATTGAAAGCATATGATTGTGTGCAATCATAGAAGGGAAAGCCATTCGACGTGAAAAAGAGGGGGAATGGGGGAAAATGGGGGACAGAAGGACGGACAGGAGATGGACAGCCACTGGGGAGACGGAGACAATGGGGTGTTAGACAGAAGTAGACGGACTAAACAACGACACAGTAGAGACAAGGATAGGCGTTGTAGACAGCTGCGAGATGGGTTAGACAGAAATAGACAGTAGGACTTGTGTGAGAAAGGACGGGGAGGCGGAGGGTTAGGAAGGAAGATGAGGAGGGGTAAAGAACGAAGAATGTAGATCTAAAGGGAGAAGGGTTGAAGGTATGTGTGTGTGTGTGTGTGTGTGTGTGTGTGTGTGTGTGTGTGTGTGTGTGTGTGTGTGTGTGTGTGTGTGTGTGTGTGTGTGTGTGTGTGTGTGTCTGTGTGTTTGTGTGTGTGTGTGTGTATGTGTATGTTTGTGTGTGTGTTTATGTGTGTGTGCGTGTTTGCATGTGTGTACGTTTATGTATACGTGTTTGTTGCACAGGGAAGGGATATTGAAGAGGGAAGAAGGAGAAGGATGAGGAGGGTTGCGAAATGTCTGGAGCGCTCAGCCGAACTTGCCAACAATGGGGGGCACAAAGGCATAATTTGGCGTGTTGTTGGGGTTGTAGTCATTGTTATTGTTGTGTTGCTGTCGATGTTGTTGTTGTTGTTGTTATTATTATTATTATTGTTGTTGTTATTATTATTTTTATTGCTGTTATTATTATCATTGTTGTTGCTATTATTATTATTGTTGTTGCTGTTGTTGTTATCGTTTTTGCCATGTAATTGTTGTTGCTGCTGTTGTTGTTGTCATCGTTTTTGCCATGTAATTGTTGTTGTTATTATTGTTGTTGTTGTTTTCGTTTTTGTCATGTAATTGTTGCTGTTGTTGATATTGCTGTTGTTGCTGTTATTATTGTTGTTGTAGCTGTTGATAATGTTAATGCTGATGCTCACAGCGTTGCTGCTGTTCTTGTTTTTATTTTATTCTATTTTGTTTTATTTATCAGGAGGTGCCAAGATAGGAGGGAGGGAGGAAGGTGGAGGGGAGTGGAATATATGGGAAATGAAATGGGTGGGAGTGATTTCTGTGCCTTTTTCTTTTTGGCTACCACCCCGTGTAAGGGGGAAAAAGCCTTTGGTATATATATGTTGTTTTATTTTATTCTATTTTTATTTATTTCTTTATTTATATTTTTTTTTGGGGTTGTTGTTGTTGTTGTTAATGTTGTCACTGTTGCGTCTCCTGGAACCCTTCTCAGAAATCACCAATATAGTTGGCCTTCTTTCTACCGTTGGTAATATTACTTGATGCTGCTATTGTTGGAGACATACTTCATCTTCCCGCAGCAACAGTTGTCACACTTTATTACTGTCCTTTGTAACCCATTCCACTGCTGCTGACGGCTTGCCTATTCATCCCGGCAGCTGCCATGTGATTTTGTTCATCCATGGATACGCTATAAAGAGAATAAGGTTAGGAGATAATAAGGTATTCCATAAGCCTGTTTTTGTTCTTGTAAAATATTTTTATGAACCAAGAACCACCTGCCTAGAATCATTAGCATTGCTCTATGTATAAAGATAGCCTTGGCTGCTAGCATTCCCCCATTTAGGCAACTAAGAGTCATCTACAGCCGTTGGGATCGAAACCGGGCACTCTTTCTTAGTGCCAAGATTAAGCCTAAGCACGCTGTATTGGAACAGTCACTTTTGTCCGACCTATAAGTGGATGTGCTGTGTCTTGCGGCACTGCTTCTGACCCAAGGCAGTGGACAAGATGCAGGGATGACCCGTCATCCAGGAGGTGCCAAGATAAGAGGGAGGGAAGGTTGTAGAGAGGAATGGAGTATGTAGGGGATGGAATGGATGGGAGTGGTTTCTATGCTTTTTTTTTGGGGGGGGGGCTACCTCCCTTGTAAAGGGGAAAAGGCCTTTGGTATATTTATATATGCATGTATAAGAAATTCCATAACAAGAGAGCTCTCTTCCAGGTATTTTAGTTGTGTACGGGGATTCGAGTTCTAGCCTAATAACTCACAGTGACTACCTCTTCTCGTGACTATGCAACATCAAGCAAAGGTGACGGACGTGGACGTAACTAAGCGTCCCGTGGTGTTCATCCCTCACCACCTTCAATGTTGTTGAAATCACTATCACTACCTCCGTTTCACCGTTCTGGTTCTGTACGAAGTTCGCGTTGACTCCGGTATTTTCTGTTCGTGTTACATTCATGCCTTGGCTCTGTCCGTCTAGGCCGCAGCGTTTCCCAACCTGGGGTAATGCTGAAATCTTATATAGTTGGTTCTGGGAATAGATGCATACATAAGATATTAGTTAAGGGATGCTGGACTACTTAGACCTTAAGGTAGTACTACTAGGGTCGCAAAAGATTGGGAAACGCTGTCAACATCCTCATCACAGCTACCGACACTTGTCCAGTAGTTATAGCATTGTCTTTGTCATTTCAAATGCAGTGTCATGCTACGCTTCATTTTATGTAAGATACGGAGTAGGAACAGCCTATACATACCTTGATGCTACTTTATAAAACAGAGAAACACTTGTAATATTGAATATTAGTGCTTGATTATCGTCAGTTTAAGAGTGGCCCACTGAGCTTTGGTTTTTATTTTTGAAACTCATTTGGCACGGACGAAAGTGGAATACCTGACCTATAGAAACCGTAGAAGTCACAATACGGACGAATTTTATGTAATATCAGTATCATAATTTGTTGCTGGTATCTATTCTATATGAATGTGAAACGCTTATAGCCATAGATAAGTGTTTATGCCTGAAGGAACCATTTCCATCCCTTTTGTAAGGTCAGCCAGAGGGAATGGCAGTCATCAGTAATAGGTCTCCGTGTTTATGAGATAAAGTCAGGGAAATTGTTAATATAATTTATGTAAAATATTTTCCTCTGTATATGAGAACGTTAAAATACTCTGATCCTGCTACGAAGATGACTATTGCCTTTATCTAATCAATAAGAAATTAAGCCCCACTGCGAGAACTCGAACCTTTGCCTTAGCGACTGCTTATTACGAACGAAAGACGATAGCATTGAGCCACATAGACCATACAAAAGGAACGACCTGGACTATGAATGGGCAGTTCCCCGAGGGCACTAGGCTTAGCTCAGTCTCTATTCTAATTTCCATTTGTCACAATGACACACAATAAGAAATTATATTTCTGCCATCTATCTCACTACAAATTCAACAAACAGTGATCTATTGCAGATGTAACTTTTCATACCCATTTGCATCTGGCAATACTGAAATAAAAAAGGCAAAGACGACAACAACATAATAACGATAGAAAACAAGAATGTCAACGGAATATAATGATTGAATATAATAATAACTCTAACTTCTACCACTACTTTTATGTGCTCTCCACACACACACACACACACACACACACACACACACACACACACACACACACACACACACACACACACACACACACACACACACACACACACACACACACACACACACACACACACACACACACACACACACACACACACACACACACACACACACACACACACACACACACACACACACACACACACACACACACACACACACACACACACACACACACACACACACACACACACACACACACACACACACACACACACACACACACACACACACACACACACACAAAGAAACAAACACACGCACACAAACTTTCGTACACAAAGGCATGCACTAAAACACATACAAACACACACATGCTCACACACACACACACACACACACACACACACACACACACACACACACACACACACACACACACACACACACACACACACACACACACACACACACACACACACACACACACACACACACACACACACACACACACACACACACACACACACACACGCACACACACACACACACACACACACACACACACACACACACACACACACACACACACACACACACACACACACACACACACACACACAAACACACACACACAAACACGCTCGCGCGAGCGTACACACATGCAAACACACGCGAACATAAGCATATATGTGCATTCACATATTTTATCTAAATCTATATAAACATGAGTAATGATATTTGTACATATCATATACGCCTAGATATATACTTATGTACATATTGGCACTTTTTAGAATTTATGTGGGTGTGATTTTTGTAAGTATGACTGTTGTTTACGAGTGGTTGGCTTTGTAATGCTATGTGGGTTTACATCAGTGCACTCGTATATGTTTAAACATGCGTGTGTGTTTGTACGTACGCTTGTGAGTGTGTGTGAATCAGTGTTAATGTATGTATACTGTATGTCTCTGTGTGTGTTTGTTTGTTTGTTTGTTTGTGTGTGTGTGTGTGTGTGTGTGTGTGTGTGTGTGTGTGTGTGTGTGTGTGTGTGTGTGTGTGTGTGTGTGCATCTGTGTGTTTGTGTGTGCGTATACATATGGGTCTGTGTGTTTATATGTGTTTATGTGAGTATTCGTGTATGTCTGTGCGCGTACAGATATGTGTGTGTGTTCACATGTGTGCATGTGCGAGTGTGCGTATGTGTGTGTTTACGTGTGTGTACGTGTGTGTACGTGTGTGTACTGTGTGTCCACGATACGCCAAGGCTGAAGGATGGATGGAGCTACGCAGAATGAATCATAATAGGAACACAATGAAGGATGACTTGGATCGTCGCTCGGAGGACGACTGAGAGCAGATGAAAATGGAGGGGAGGAGGAGGAAGAGGAGGAGGAGAGGGAGGGAGGAGGAGGAAGAGGTGGAGGAGAGGGAGGGAGAAAGGGAGGAAGAGGAGGAGGAGAGGGAGGGAGAAAGGGAGGAAGACGAGGAGGAAGAGGAGGAGGAGAGGGAGGGAGAAAGGGAGGAATACGAAGAGGAAAAGGAGGAGGAGAGGGAGGGAGAAAGGGAGGAAGAGGAAGAGGAGGAGGAGAGGGAGGGAGAAAGGGAGGAAGACGAGGAGGAAGAGGAGGAGGAGAGGGAGGCAGAAAGGGAGGACGACGAAGAGGAAGAGGAGGTGGAGAGGGAGGGAGAAAGGGAGTAAGACGAAATTAAGAGGAGGAGGAGAGGGAGGGAGAAAGGGAGTAAGACGAAGAGGAAGAGGAGGAGAAGAGGGAGGGAGAAAGGGAGGAAGACGAAGAAAAGAAGTAAGGGATTATGAGTATAAGGATGACTGGAAAGAGGAAGAGAAGGAGAAAGGGAGGAGTAGGAGGAGGACGAGGAGATAGAGGTGGAAGATGAATATGAGGACATGTAAGAGGAGGAGGAAGAAGAAGAGCAGGAGAAGATTAGGAGGAGGAGAAGGAGGAAGAGGAGGAGGAAGAAGAAGAGCAGGAGAAGATTAGGAGGAGGAGAAGGAGAAAGGAGGAGGAGGAATTAAAGGATGAGGATTGAGGGAATGTTCACAAGGTAAAAGAATAGATAGAAGGAGCAGAAGAGTAAAAGGTTGTAATTGTTGGAGAAAAGAGAATTGAGGATAAGAGAGAGAAAAAGGAGTGTAAAGATATCTGAACGAAGAAGAGGTAAAGAAGAACTAGGAGGAAGGAGAGGAGTGGAGGATTAGAGAAATAGGGAATGGGAGAGTAGGAGGAGGAGGAGGAGGAGGAGGAGGAGGAGGGAAAATAAAAAAGTGCAGGAATGTAAGAAGAAAGGTAATGGAGAGGAGGGGTAAGAGGAGGAGGAAAAGGAGGAGGAAAAGGAAAAGGAGAAGAATAAATAAAGTTGAGGAATAGGACGGGAAAGAGGGGAGGAGGTAAAATTAAGGGAGTTGAGGAGAAGAGGAGGAAGGGAAGAAAGAGGACTGTGAGTAGAATGAAATGAATGAGGGTTAGAAACATAATGGATAGGTAGAAAAGGAAGAATAGAAAGAGAATGAGAAGGCAGCGAAAGAACAGAAAGAAAGAGGAGTTGGGTCGGAAATATAGAACAAGAATACGAATGTGCAGGAAGGTTGAAATGATAGAGGATTGGAAAGAGTCCTCAAGAGAGAGAAAAAAGGAAGAAAAGAAGGAATGGAAAAGGGTGAACAAAAACAGAGAAAGGAAAAGAAGAAAAAGAAGAAGAAAATGAAGAAAAAAGAAGAATAAAAAGAAGAAAAAAGAAGAATAAAAAGAAGAAAAATAAAAATAAAAAGAAGAATAAAGAAGAAGAAGAATAAAAAGAAGAAAAACGAAAGAATAAAAAGAAGAATAAAAAGAAGAAAAATAAAATTAAAAAGAAGAATAAAGAAGAAGAGTAAAAAGAATAAAAACGGAAGAATAAAAAGAAGAATAAAAAGAAGAAAAACGGAAGAATAAAAAGAAGAATAAAAAGAAGAAAAATAAAATTAGAAAGAAGAATAAAGAAGAAGAATAAAAAAAAGAAAAACGGAAGAATAAAAAGAAGAATAAAAAGAGGAAGAGAGAAAAAAGGAAGAAAAGAAGGAATGAAAAAGAGTGAACAAAAACAGAGAAAGGAAAAGAAGAAAAAGAAAAAAGAAGAAGAAAAAGAAGAAAAATAAAAATAAAAAGAAGAATAAAGAAGAAGAAGAATAAAAAGAAGAAAAACGAAAGAATAAAAAGAAGAATAAAAAGAAGAAAAATAAAATTAAAAAGAAGAATAAAGAAGAAGAGTAAAAAGAATAAAAACGGAAGAATAAAAAGAAGAATAAAAAGAAGAAAAACGGAAGAATAAAAAGAAGAATAAAAAGAAGAAAAATAAAATTAGAAAGAAGAATAAAGAAGAAGAATAAAAAAAAGAAAAACGGAAGAATAAAAAGAAGAATAAAAAGAAGAAAATTTTAAATTAAAAAGAAGAATAAAGAATAAAAAAAAAAAAAAAAAAAAAAAAAAAAAGGAGAAGGAAAGGTCCACAACTATCAAAATACAGGGCTGGCCGGCAGAGACAGAGTTTCATGTAATCTATCTATAGGCGAAGTACAGTAATTACAAATGTAGAATGAAAGATTATCGAAATTGACAGGTGTCAGGAAATCTACAGGTTGCAGGTAGGGACCGAGACGCCTGGAGGTGAATAATCATTGGATTTTGCAACTGTGCAACAGCGGCGCCAACTCATCCTATCGCCTCCCATAGCTCGCATCAACAACCATTTTTCATTAGTCACCACCAGACAACCGTCAGCAGGTACCACTCAGCCAACCGCCACTCAAAGCCAGCTGCCATAGAACTGTCGCTGAGTTAGCCGTTGGTGTCAGGTCCAGCGGCCTCTCGCGGCACAGTCGGTAATAATTACCTTATTGA
>NC_134777.1:22326261-22331261 GCF_046742065.1 Oratosquilla oratoria | reverse complement strand
TCGAAACAAGAATGAAGCATCTGCGTCCTTGAAAATAAGACGTATCAACGTAGCTGACACAATAGCTCAGAACAAGGAAATGAAATCCTGTTATCGGAATAGGGCAAGAGATCAGAAGGGGTGGCGTTTGGACAGAGCCTTGCAGCTGCAACTATGACAAATGACCAACTGGACCGCTAGTTTAAGTAATTATGTGTTACAAAGCTGAGGCCACGTTATTACTAATGTGGGTAGAATGCAAGTCACGGGAGACAAAACCATTAAACTGGATATACATGAAAGTAAAAGGTAGCAAAGAAGGCAACACACTCCTGGGGAACAACGTAGGAATGAAAAAACAGATACTACAGTAAGCCAAACAAAGAAGTTGTAATGAAGACTTTTTTTTTCTGACGCCAATAGGGATATCATAGAAATAAAAGAAATAGGCTGGAGACAATCAAAACAAAAGAAAATGTGACATCCATTAGGGATTGAAATAATACTGACGTCTTGCGAAAGGGAATGAAGCAGGTGCTATAAAGTAGGTCAAACAAAGAGTTGAAAGTAGCGAGGCAGCTGTTCGTGTGGGGGACACAAGGAATAGGTAACCAATATATTATCAAACAATCGCTGGGCGCAGTTCTGAGGTCGCCAACATCATAATTTATCTACTTTGAATGATTACATAGGAGAGAAAGTAGTGTTTGTTTGGCAAAACAATATTCAACAAGATAATTGAGCATTAAATGTTTGATCCCTTGATAGCATGGCATACGTCATGAGAGTTATATCATGGATAAGGACAGGTGATTACGATAGGTTACAATGACGTACCATGTCGGGAGATCTTTCTGTCCATAAGAAGGTCTTGAGTGCAGAAAATAAAACAAGCGAAACGGAAAAGTAAACAAACACACAAATATATGAGTAATCAATTGGCAGATATTACAGCATATTTCTTAGGTGTTTAATTGATTAAGTCTGTGTTTCTAAGAGACATATTCCACTTTGATTGGGGCCTTTGCTGATTGCGATCTCTGATGCCATTGGATCCATGGAACTTTGAAAGGTCCAAAGAGTTTTACAATTGGGAAACAAACCGAAAACTTGTGGTAGTTTGTGGATACACGACGAACCAATTCAGTATTGAAATGGTCTCCAGTAGGCCAATGAAAAACAATGCATAAGTATATGGGATACTAAAGAGAACAGGCAGATAATCTCTGCCTTAGATACCTGATGTGCAGAGGGGCAACATTTAAAGTCTAGATTTGAATAGATAATCAATCTATTGATGGTTATGAGTTTTCGATAATCGCAGTAAAAAATTGATAAAAACATCTGAATGTTTATTTGAGTTATGAGAAAAAGAGATTAGTTTGGAAAGAACATGGGGGATAACCCAACATTGAAAAGAACATTAGAAGTTAAAATATGAGAACCGCACGACATGTGACGAAGATTGAGCCATAAACGGACAATGGGAGTACAATTACATTTACGTATTCCCGATGTCAGTCAGACATAAAGAAAAAAACAAAAAACAAAACAAGCTCTGTTTATAATTATTTCGGTTGTTAAATTCCCGTCAGGGCAAAAATACGCAAGAAAGAAAGAGAAGACGTGAAGAGGAAGCAAAAAAAAAAAAAAAAAAAAAAAAAAAAAAGTTTGGGTGATGATGGAAGAGAGGGGAACAACCACATGACGCTGTGTAAAAGAAACAAGTTTAACATAATTTGATAAGACCAACATGTCTGACAACGGACCGACCCTTACTATCCACAATACTGATGATGATGATAATGACGATGTTTATACTAATGACGATGAAAATAATGATGATTACGGTAAGGAGGAAAAGGAAGAGGAGGATTAGTAGGAGGAAGAAGAGGGTTAGGAGGAGGAAGGTGAAGAGGAAGAACAGGAAGAGAAGTAGAAGGATGCGTGAAAAAAATAAAGAAGTTAAAGAAGGAGTCGAAAATCAAGAGAAAGAATAGGAGGAGGAAAACAAAGATTAACTTGAAGGACAAAAAGAGAGAGAGAGAGAGAGAGAGAGAGAGAGAAAAAAGGAAAAGACGAACAAGAAAAAAACAACAACAAAGAACAAAAAAGAAAGAAAAAGAAAACGGTAAAAGCAAAAAGACGGGGGGGGGGGAGAAAAAATCGAAAAATAATAATAAAGAGAAAAAGAGTGAGAGAGGGGGAAGGAGAGAAGAAAAGAGTGAAGCGAAAGCAACAGTGGCAGAGAGGCAACAGCTGCAAGACGCGAAGCGTGCCATGCCTTGGGTGGTGTCCTCCACCTCCCTCTCTCCCTACCTCTTCGCTTCCTCTTCCTCCTCCTCCTCCTCCTCCTCCTCCTACTCCTCCTCCTCCTCCTCCTACTCCTCCTCCTACTCCTCCTCCTACTCCTCCTCCTCCTCCTCCTCCTCCTACTCCTCCTCCTCCTCCTACTCCTCCTCCTACTCCTCCTCCTCCTCCTCCTCCTCCTCCTCCTCCTCCTCCTCCTCCTCCTCCTCCCCCTCCTCCTCCCCCCTCCTCCTCCTCCTCCTCCTCCTCCTCCTCCCCTCCTCCTCCTACTCCTCCTCCTCCTCCTCCTCCTCTTCCTCCTCCTCCTCCTCTTTCTCTTCCAATCGCTCCTTTCTCTCTTATTCTTCCTCCTCCATCCATCAATTCATCTTCATTCCACTATTCCTTGTATCATTCATTTTCTAATTCTTTTTTGGAAGACTCCCTTTACTTTTCCTCCTCTTTTTCCTTCTCCCTATTTTTACATTTTTGTTTTAATTTTTTTACCCTTTTTTCTTCGTTCTCAATTATTTTTTTAATTTCTTCTTCCTATCCACTCCTGTCTACCTTTTAATTTTCCTCTTCCTTCATCCTCCTTTGTAGTATTTCGTTTTCTTTCCATTCTCCTCTTCATCCTCCTCCTCCTTCTTCATCTCCCTTTCCTTCTCCTCTACCTCCTCCTCTTCCTCCTCTTCCTCCTCCTCCTCCTTCATCTCCCCTTCCTTCTCCTCCACCTCCTTCACCATCTTTTCCTCCTCCTCCTTCTCCTCCTCATCCTCTTCCTTGACTTCTTTCTCCTCTTACTTCTCTTCCTCCTTCACACCATTCTCTTCTTCCTCTTCATCCTCCTCCTATTTCCCTTCATCCTCCTGTTCCTCCTCCTCCTCCTTCTCCTCCTCATCCTCTTCCTCGACTTCTTTCTCATCTTACTTCTCTTCCTCCTTCACACCCTTCTCTTCTTCCTCTTCACCCTCCTCCTCCTTCCCTTCATCCTCCCGTTCCTCATCCCGTTCCTCCTGCTCCACCTCTTTATTCTCCTCTCTTTAATTCTTCTCTTTCTTTTCTCATTCCTTCCGTTTCTCCAATTTATCTGCACTCCATCAGTATATCGGTCCTTCAAAGTCATGGCCACTCTGCTTCACATTTCCTGTCCTCCCTCTTCTCCTCCTCCATCTCTTCCTCCTGCTCATCCTCCTGCTCTTCCTCTTCTTGTGCCTCTTCCTCCTCCTTATCTCTTTCTCATGCTTCTGCTGCGACTACTGTTCCTCCTCTTCCTCCTCCTCCATCTCTTCCTCCTGCTCCTCCTCCTGCTGTTCCTTTTCTTATGCCTCTTCCTCCTTATCTATCTCTTTCTCATGCTTCTGCTACTACTACTGTTCCTCCTGTTCCTCCTTCTCCATCTCTTCCTCCTGCTCCTCCTCCTGCTGCTTTTCCCCCTCTTCCTCCTCCTCCCCTGTTACTCCTCCTACTCCTGCTCTTCCTCCTCCTCTTCTTCCTCCTACCACAACTATTACTTCGATTACTATTACTCCTACTGCTGCTTCTACTAATACTATTATTACTAATCATACTCCTCCTCCATCTCCTCCTCCATCTCCTCCTCCTGATCCTTTTCCTACTCCTATTCTCCCTCCTCCTCCTATTCCTATTTCTTCTCATCCTCATCCTACTTCTCTTTAAAGTCACCTCCTAACAAGGTTGAAATACTCTTTGTACAGTATTGTACTGGGATTTACTGTCATCCCATTACTACAAATGTGTATAAGTCCAAATTTAATCCCATAACTAGAACTGTTTCCTAGTCCTTAAGATTGAATATCCTTTACCTCTTGGGCTCACCAGGTTCTTCATCATCTTGTTATTGTCTTTTATTACTATCAGTGGTTGTTCCTTTTTTACAATATTTTTGTTTTATCATATGTTTCAGGTGTCATTCCTCTAATTCGTTAGTGTCATATTTGTCATATAAGAAGCTCTTGTCGTCCCTCTTCCGAGGTTATGGTCATCGTCTTCGTCATTGTTATCGTCGCCGTCGTCGTCTTCGATGTCATCTTGGTGATAGCTGTGATTGTCGTCATCATCGGTGTTTTCATCTCCGTCGTTGTGCGCACAGTCGTCGTCGTAGCTGCCGCCGCAGCCGCCACCGCCGCCGCCGCCGCCGCTGTCTCCGTGGTGGCGGGGCTTATCATGGCTGTTGACGTTGCCATCCTCTCTGTTATCTTCGTCAGCCCTCCTGGTTCCTTCTTTTTCTGCCGCTTATTTCCTGCTGCTGATATTGTTGTTTATGTTGAAGGTAGGGGTGTTCATATTTTTGCAGTTTCTTCGGGCTTTATTTTCTTCTTGGTGTTGTAACTTTTGTTACTCTCTTTGCATCTATCCTTGTTTCGGTGTGTGGGCTGTTGATGTTGTGGTTACTGGTATTGTTGTTGTTGTTGTTGATGCTGTAGCTACTCTTGTTGTTGTTGTTTTTCTTCTTCTTCTTCTTCTTCTTCTTCTTCTTCTTCTTCTTCTTCTTCTTCTTCTTCTTCTTCTTCTTCTTCTTCTTCTTCTTCTTCTTCTTCTTCTTCTTCTTCTTCTTCTTCTTCTTCTTCTTCTTCTTCTTCTTCTTCTTCTTCTTCTTCTTCTTCTTCTTCTTCTTCTTCTTCTTCTTCTTCTTCTTCTTCTTCTTCCTCTTTTCTGTTTCTTCTTCCGCGTTTTCATTTTTTCTTCTTCCTCTTCTTCTTCTTCTTTAT